>NW_021680510.1:634107-794118 GCF_001412515.2 Diachasma alloeum
AAGCGTCCCCTGAATTTTTCGGCTTATTTTGTTATTTATATAGAGAGAAATGTTTCGATCTTCATTACTTTTTTTATTATCTAGAATTATCAGCGAGAAAATTCTCCAGAATTCTGACTTTCTTTTTGGCTGACCAAGGGCATTGGCATCAACGATAATTGAGCTAATTGGATTAATGCATGTAATTTTTATTGAATGAAATCATGAAATAACAAAATTGAATGAAAAATATCAAATAAGTATTTTTCAATTTCGGAAAGTCATCAAAGATTAGCAAGTTTCAGTGTTATGACATCATTGTGGTATTGAGGGAAATGAAGAAGCTTAGCGACTAATGCGACAGATTATATACCTGACCACTTTCCCATTCCATATTCAGATTTCAGAAAGTATTTTAAATCCGACAAAATCACTAGCACAACAAATAAAATCTTGACTCAAGCCACAAATAACAATAAGAAAAAAGGTGCCAAATACTTTGAACTGCATTATAAAAATTCTCCAAAACCCTGGTGCAAAAAATATAAACTATCTAGAGAAGCTATTGTCAACGTAAATCGCATCAGAGCAAACGATTATCATCTTAGAGCCTCTTTACACAATTCGTATCATAAAGGTATATCCCTCGAAAACACGTTTTCTTAAGATTGTTCCCATGATTTTCATGGATAATGTTTATAATAGTCTCTTGTTATTGAAAAAAATTCTAACTAGCTGTACTACACAGTTTAGGAGATAATAAATAATGAAATGGGGGCTTCTAACACGCGAGGCATAGGCCAAGCGAGGGTTATGCCCCCCCCCCCTCCCGCCAACTCGATTTTTCAATTTTATGAAAAAAAGGTTCTTACGATGTTTGTAAAAAACTAATTCGTGGTAAACTGATAAATTCCGAATACGGTGAATTTTTTGTATAATTTTGTATTACATAGTTTCTGCGATATTGAACTCTGAAAAAAGGAAATTTCGTGGAAGCATTTCTTATTTAGTTCAAATAATTAATTAACAAATAGTTTCTCATTTGATTCAAACAGTTACTTTTTGTTGCCTGTGTCAACAATATATGAGGATAGAAAAACTCAATAACTTATCAGAATGCCATAAATTAAGAAAGTCATTTAGATTTAAATAAGTAAGTCATTTTTTTGTCATGACATGACAAGAATCTAAATTTTGTGGAAGATTTTAAATTTTCTTCCATCAGGTTGATTAATTTCCCTGAAGTGAATCTGTTCCACTCGATCAAATATTCTCAAGTGGAACATATAATTTTTTGGCAGAACTAATTTTTCTCTCGGTGTATAGTAAAATTTCCTGCGATTTTCTAGATAGTTTTTATTCAACTTTACTCTCCGTGTACAACTCAAGTCTTTCAAATGAGTATAACATATACTTCCCCAAAAAGAGTGTCAATCTCCTTTTTTTGTTGCGCAATAAATCTTCTATGAAAAGTCCCTTGATGATTTCTCCTAGCATCACTCATTTACCGAGAACATTTTGTGATTAACAAGATGAATCACGTCAACTCAAATCGTTATACCACTCCTGTTCTACATTAACAGTTCCATCACAGAGTGACAGCAAATTATGCAATTTCCACGTTAATCAAATTTTGCACGTATGAGAATTAAATTTCGGCCCATTTTTTCAAAGCGGAATTAATGTAATGATTTCTTTCAGAGTTTAAAAATACCCTATGGGAATAAGTATCATGATCACAGCGCATATGTGCGGTTTTTTATGACAGATTGGGTTCCCCTCTTCATTCCAGGGCTTCGTAGAATAAATAAGAGGAAAGACAGCGGTATCCACTGGACGGATAGAATTCCCTACGCCCAAAACATATTTTTTAATCATTTCCTGAAGATTTTCTGTAGTAAAAAAAAAATGGGAAGACAATTTCATAGGATATTTCATGCAGTCTACAGATATTTTGAATTTTTTCTTTAGAATCCTATGAATTCCTCCAAAAATTGTGAGATTCTCTCTTGATTTTCGCGGTTTTGCTATAAAAAATGATTATTCTCTGACTTTTAGACTCTTCCTCAACTATTTCCCAATACTTTTCTGTTCCAAACATCGTATTTGCTCCAATTCTCGAAGGAAAAGTTTGTAATGTTGTAATAACCCAGAAAAAAAATTATAAAAGCTTTTTTGATAGTTGAAAACATTTTCCTACAGAGAAATCGCATGGCATTTCCTCTCAGAGTCCCGCATTTCCGAGTTATTTTTATAATTACTCAGAGAAAGAAAAGTTTTAGTTTTCAGTGATATGTCTCTGATTTTTAGAAATGCATCCCAAAAATTAGGGAATTCATTTCTAATTTTTAATGTCTTTCAATAATAACTAGAATTATCGTCGGCATTAAGGATATCCAAGTATCTTCTACAATTCGGTACAGATCGAACTATAGATTCAAGCATTTTCAATCATCAAATTTGTCAATAAAATCGCGTGAGAAAAATTTGAAAAAAAATCATGAATATTCAGTGCCATTCAAATTACATTTAGCACAGAATTCTTATTTTTTAGACATTATTTAAACATATTTTTCTCTGTGTACCGTTCCTACAGTCAAATTTTCCGCGATTTTCTAGCTAATTTTTATCCAACTTTCCTGTCATGTGTAAGAAACAACTTTGTTTATTATTATTATTATTATTATTATTTGTTTACGTTCTTCGAATGAAATACATCAATTCTAGGAAGCACAGGTACTTAAATTCAAACGAAATAATTCTTGGAAGTACAGGCCAATGCTGTTAAATTCCAATGAAAAATTTATTTTGACTGGATGCGAATACTCCTGAAAATCAAACCATTTCTGTCTGATTTTCAGACTTTTTGTTGCTGAATATTGCGGTTCCCTAAAAATTACAGATACATCCCTAAAAAATCAATTATTTTATCTCTTCGTGACAGGATGTAATAAGTCGGCTCATCACACTCTACCCCTCTTATGAAAAAATAATTCAACTAATCCCAAAAATACCTTCTGAAAATCATCCTCATCATCGCAGCTCATAAGCAATAGATTCTTCCACATCACGATATCACTCGCTGCGGATCCCTTTCGCCTCCTAAACTCGGTCACCTCCTCCCTCTCCACCTCGTCAATCCCTCTGTGTCCTTCAAAATCAGGCGAGCAAAAGTCCGAGGTTCTAGTCCCCCCCGAAGGCGAAGACGACCCATCATCCACGCAAAATCCCTCATTAGCCCCCCACAAATTCTCATAAATATGTTCTCCATTATCCTCAAACGAGCTCTCCTCGTCGCACTCTGGTATCAGTCCCTGCTGACTCAAACTCTCCGATCCAAAGTACTTGTAGTCCGTGTCCTCGACGTCAATATTCCCCGAGTTATTGCAAGAATCGTACAACAATTCATCGGAAGACGCCACCTCGTCGTACTCCACCTCATCGATCTCATGTACATCATCAAAATTATTGAATGTCTCAGTCCACTCCGAGAAACTAACATTGAAATTGCCCTTTCCATTGGCCAATGCGAGATTATTCTCCCCATCAGTGACGCAAAAATCGCGATTTTCCCCGGAAAATTCGCAGCATTTTGCCCCACCCCCAGAACTTGCGCAAACATTCTCCAATTCAATTTCACACTCAGCCAAATAGTTTCCATCGCAACTCTCAGGAGCACCTCCACCACAATTGTCCTCACTGTTCCCACAAAACCTGATCATATCCTCCGGAAAATGTCTCTGAAATTCCCCGAAGTCACTGGTAGCGTCTTCCAGAAACCTCTCACACGATTTCAGCGCACAATTATCATCATTAACAAGCGCAAGATCAGGCAGTTCCTCCGTCGAATCATTTCCAAACTTCTCGGAGTAAAACCCTTTCTCGTTCTGTATCAACTCCACACAGCAGACCATCCTGGGATTCATGACTCGTCCCTGAATATTTTCACTCTCACTGAAATTCTCACCCATAACATGAGCCTCTAGATTACTTGTATTAACGGAACTCGTGAACTCGCCTTCGCTGGTGTTATCACACGGCAATTCGTCATAAATGTGAGACGATATTTCCTCTTCACAGCAGGCGACAATATCATCGTAATATTTACACACAACCTCCGGATTTTCAGTGATGTCATCCAGTTCAATTGATTCGTCGGCTATTGAGGCTACTGACTCTATGTAATCAGTGTCTGTGCCATCATCGAGGAACGATGTTGTCTGATGACTGTCACTCGTAATTCCAACTTCACAGAAATCACAGTTGGATCGAATTTGACGGAGCCAGTCGATTACAGGATAACCCTGGCGAGTTCTGACGTCCTCACAGCTCTCAACAATTTTTTTTCGCAAGTCGTCTGGCAACCACGTGTAGCTGGGCACATCGGCGGTGGCGAAGCCTGAGAGACTACTTTGAGAATGGGATTTCGATCTGATGGTCGAGTAAACACTGAGGAGACTCTTTTCCTCCATAACGCAGGTCTCTTCGTCCATTGTTGAGGGAAATATTCTGATAACGAATGGTGATACGATGAGTTCCTCTGGTTTATGACTCCACCCGCGGGATTCGTAGCCACATCCTTGCACTCAACACTTGCGGTTTTTGTTATGGGTCATAATGGGAGAGTTGTAATTGCTCGGTTGGAGAATTATCTTTTTGGATTCTTTACATTCTTCGGGTTTAAAGGGATGTGTTGACTGAGAGTTTTTTTCAGCTTTCGTTTCGGACTTTCTGAATTTGTTTTGTAGTAATTTTTAGGAGGAGGGGACACGTGGCACGCGGTGAATGTAGTTTAATGCTGCTGTTGTTTTTAGTAATTGCTATTTTTTTTAGATTTTTTGAGTTCAGCGGGTTATATTGACTCGATGGTTTGTTTCAGATTTGGCTTTATAAATTTGGTGTGTTAATTGTTATTTTATTATGGGGTTCAGTGCTGCTGTGGCTTTTACAGATTTTAAGTTCTAGATTTTTTGGTTTTAGCAAGATCTATTGACGTGATCATTCGATTCAGCTTTGGTTTATGATTTAATAATTTTAATTGCATTAATTTTTAATAGGATTAATAGAATTTAATAATTTTACAAAATAATACGAGTTTTGTATTAATTTTTAGGCGGAGGGGTCAGGTGACCCGAGGTGAATGTAGTTTAATGCTGGCGCTGTTTTTACTATTTGTTATTTATTTTTATTTTTTGGGTTTAGTCGTTTATGTTGACTCAATAATTTATTTGAGATTTAGTTTATGGCTTTATAGTTTTGCCTTAATTGTTATGTTATTACGGGGTTTAATGCTACTGTGGCTTTTACAGATTTTTAGTTATCGACGTGATGATTTGATTCAGCTTTGGTTTATAATTTAATAATTTTTATTGTATTAATTTTTTGTACACTGATAGAAAGCATTAGATATTGTTAATAAATGGATTTGGTTGAAGCCTAGGATCTATTCGGTCTCACCAAATGGTCATTCATTAATAATTAACAAATGCATATTTGAAAAGCCTTGTTTGACTGGAGTTTCACCTGTCAAGTGAACCATTCGTTAACTATTAACGATTATTTATTTGGTCATATTCAACTCTACCATTCGTTAATAGTTAACGAATCTCGTTTGGAATGAATGAATCATTCTATCAGTGTATGGTATTACCATGGGGGAAGGCAGGTGGCAAGGGATGAATGTCGTTCAATGCTGGTTGCGATTTTATTATATTTTTTTTTATATCTTCGGTTTTATTGTGAGATGAGATCGTTTTACCGGGTTTATTCTTGCAGTCTAACGGCGATGGTAATGGGAGGAGTGCGATAATGAATATCGGAGAGGCGGAGGGGGTGTATTTTTAGACGGGGTTCTGAATTTAGAGCTTCTGGAGTTCTGGGCATTGGCGGTGTAGCATACGCTATGGTTGCGGGGGGTACTGGGGTTCCTAGATTGATTCGTAAATATCAGTTCTGTTGACTTTGGGCGGGAGTTACTCGGGTGGGGGTAGTTTCGATTGATGCCTGTTTCGTGACGCAAAACGTCAAGTGAATTTTTGGCTTTTCGATCTATCAAGTGGAATTTATGAGATGAGTTTTTTTCATTTTTTCTTTAACACTAAACACTTTTTTTTTGAATAGTTTACGATAAATTTTGAAGCATGAACAGTTTTTTTAGGGTTGCACTCTTCAAGCGTTTTTTATTTTTATTTTTTTTTATTCAACTACTTCTTTTTTCACTCGTTAATTTTCTTGGCGTAGGGATCACTGATTTTTGTCAATTCAGCACTGCACAATGTATCAATAATTTTTGATTAGTTCATTTCATTCTGTTTAGATCAGTTTCATATTTATCTCACAACGCAACACGATCTGAGTGAAATGCTTTTCCAGTTGACTAAAACGCAGAATTATATGTGCATAAATCATCGAATGTTTTTGTATAACATCACGTTGTTTAGAATTCTTTCCTCTGTTCATTATGAGATTAGAACATAAGATTCTTTCATTACAAAATTGGATTAATCACTGCGAACTGTTCCGAATCGACATTTTTTAAGGATTCATTCAATACTTTCTGTCATTCTCTGTAATTTTCATTGAGTCATTTCATTAGACCGCACGTTCTCCAACGAATTCCTCACTTTTCAATTTAATTCTTCAAAATCTTATTTTGCAAAAATACACTGATAAAAAAAATTATTTGTATCCAGATGATTCTTCCTTGGAATAACCATTATTTATTTGAACCAATTTCAAATAAATAAGATCTTGCGGTGAATATCAATTATTTCTTCTTGAAATACATTTACTTGAATCAAATAAAACAGTCCTCGGCGCCAAGTCACATGTATTCACCACAAAAATGGAAAAGTTCTATTTTCTTTAACATAATAAAATCTCCAATCGAAAAATTTTCTATTTTCATGAATTGATCAAAAATTCATATCTAGGAGATGATTACACTGAGGAATGAATTGAATGTTGTTTTCTCGAATGAAGCCGATGTTTAAATTGAGCTTTCCTTACATCACATTGAACGAAATTTGCGATATCCAAGTTTGTGTTGAATTGTCGTAATCTGTGATTGTTATTGTAAACTAATGCGATTTTTTTAGTCAAGAAATATTAACTTCTTGCAACTCAACGATATCTTACTACAATGTCAAAGCTTTTTCCGCGTAACAATATTCATCCTGATTCGACATACGAAATGCTCACTTCAATCATAATTTACTTGGAACACCGTATGATCGTGTTGATTGAGATAACAACGTATTTAGTCATGAGAATAATTTTTATTTTTTCGTAAACCAACAAATTTATGGAGTTAGCAAACTTTTGGGTAGAAAGAAATCAAATACTTTCATCATTGCGACAGATAAAAGGAACTTCAATTCTAGAGAAGTTCGATTTCTCCCAATCAAATGTATCTCAAGAAGAGACAACTGGTATTCACTATGAAATCATGTTTATTTGAAAATTAACAACCAAATGATAGTTCAAATAAAATTCTCTTGATAAAATTACTTTTTTCTATCAATGCATATGTCCGAAACAATGTATCATAAAAAACCGTCTTTTCTAATTTTGAATAACATAATTTTCAAACACTCGATGAGTTCACTGACATTAGTAAATTAACCACTGTTAAATTATCTTAATGAACGTGTCAGTTGTCCCAAACAACTCGGTAAGCATCCGCGTAACGCACAGACTGAAGTGTCCGGACTGTTTGAGAACTGAATGGTCTCTACTGAGGAAAAGAGGAGGCATATGCACATGTGATTCACGAGACGAGCCAAGCAGCCCAGTAGCCAGTTAGTTTTACGAGTGCCAATGTATTTTCAAACCCAGTGGGCTTCATAATACGCACGCACACGGATTAAATTATACGCGGGGGTGGTGAGGCGGGGGGAGGGGGGGGGGGATGGGGGGTCAAGGGGGATTGGGNGGGGGGGGGGGGGGGGGGGGGGGGGGGGGGGGGGGGGGGGGGGGGGTGATGGGGAGGCAAGGGAGATTGGGTCGTTGGTATCAAAATGAAAAGCGACCCAGGCCCGGCCCGTACGTCAGATATATTCCTTACATGATTGTGACGTCGTGCGGGTGCAACAGAAGGCCTCTGTTGCGTTTTATTGAGGGGGACGGCTGGCATCATGTATTGGGAATTCTTGAGGATATTCACGAAGTGGGTGATAAATTCTCAATACATTCGTCTTATCTTATCCGCGTCCGTGAATAATTTTTTTTCCTCCGATTGGGATAAAAAGTATGGAAAGTGCCTTTCATTATTCAAGATGTCATTTTGGTGTGATTCAATTTTTTTTTGCATTTGGAAAAAAATTGGATGGCTATTTTTTCTCCAAAAATGTGTCAGTTTTTTGCGTTTCACCGAGAACGTTGGTGAATTATCCTTTTGAAGTTCTTCGAGTTGTTTTATATTTCCCACGTTATAGGATTGTGTTTTCAATGAGTTTTTTTTTATTATTGTGGAGGAATAATTAAGATGTTGAGCTTTGATGATAATGTCTTTTCAAGCATTCTTTTCTCTTGAGAGGCTTATTCTTTACTCGCCTTCGGCGAGCGCTACTCACCTCATACGGGTCAAAAATCACTTTTTTGTGATACCTGCCTGAAAAGTGAACTTTTCAAAACGGTTTAGTGGGCGTAAAGTGGTTGGTTTTCGCTGGACGTGCGTAAAGTTCGAGAAAGTGCGAAAAGTGAATTTCAAGGGCGTAAAGCAAAAGCTCTTGAACTTTACGCACCCGTGCACAAAGAGAACATTTCGACACTCGGCAATGAGGAACTTTTTTGGCGAATATGAGGGGACAGGACGAGCCGAAGGCGAGTTCTGTAATCATATGAGGTAGAAAAGTTTCCACGGCCGTGTGTCGAACAATATTTTTTGTCATTAGGCCCGAAAATCGCGGTTTATCGGACCTAGTGACGAAAAACAACCACTTTACCCCCATTACCGTTCCGAACTTTACGCACTAGTAACACAATGTACTATTACGCACTCGTATCGAAATAGACAATAGAAATAGACAATCTGGAAATCTATGGGAAATATTTATTCCACTCATCGAACTGAAAAATCGCCAGGGAAATAATGAAAATTCTGATAAATATTGACACTGAAGATGATATACATTTGGGGCCACAAAATTATAGATTGTGTTACTAGTGGGTAAAATTCCACTTTTTCGTACGCACGTGTAGCATATCCTCTTTTTGTGATACCCGCCGAGTTTACTGTTCGGGACGATATTGGGGTGAAGAGGTTTTTGTGCACGAGTGCGTAAAATTCTCATTATATACGCTCTCCTGAACTTTACCCATTGTAAAGAATTACTAGTTCCATTATGTACGCTCTCTCGAATTTTACGCGCGCCGTGCAAAAAACAACCCCTTTACGCATACGAAACCGGTTCAAAAAGTCTATTTTTCAGGCAGGTATCACAAAATGGTATATTTCGTAACGAGTGCGGAAAAGAGTTTTCGCCTTCGGCTCGTGCTATAAACCTCCCACGAGCCAAAAAACACTTTTCCCACGAGTATCGAACGATATTTTTCATCACAATGTGTGGAAAAGGGATGTTTTAGGCACGCGAAAAGTTACTTTAGGTATGAAGCGCTCGCCAAAGGTGAGTGCTACCCTCCCAAGTGTCAAAGAACACTTTTCCCCCGAGGGTCGAACCCTATTTTCTATCACAATGTGTGAAAAGTGGGATTTTCGCACACACTTGGAGCGTGCGTAAAATATCATTTTACGCACAAGTGATGAAATGATGATTTACATGGAAATTCGGAAAAAGTTTCCACACCTCCGAGGGGAATTAACATCAGAAAAAAGTGTCCAAAAATGTAGTGACTCTCCGGATGAAAAGATCTATTGTCTACTAAAATTCTCATCTTGTGAAAATGAGCAAATTCCCAGATCGAATTTGAACTCACACCTTCAGATTATCTTCTGACGCTCTTACCAATTGAATTTTTCTCACTGATATTCTGTCCTGATTTTCCTGAATCACCCATTCATTATCAATAAGTGTCACCGCATTCCCCTAGGATATTCTAGTTCTATTCATAATTTTCCTGGCGAAACATTCTCTTGATGTCGATCATTAATCGAAACATAATATCAAATAATTCGAGTCAACATCAAAAAAACTATTCCAGCAGTTTTTATATTTTCCATCATGTTTATTTCCTTTGGAAGTTCGTTTGGTTTTTTCTCGAAGGGCCTCACATCCGATTCTCCACGGACCAGATTCCTCGAAGCGTTTATTTACTCAGTAAGACAAATCCAAAATTGTTTTCTATTGTTTTAAAAATTTCCTCTTCCTCACTTTATTATTTTATCATCGTAAACTACGGATAACCATGAGAGCCATGTCAAAGTTAAAGTGATCGACCAATTGCCCCAGACGCATGACGAATTCAATTAACTTCGGGTCAAGTATAACGCCACGACCCTTCGCAAAGGAGACAAACTACGCTCTTGACGCATCCTATAATAATCCGTGATGTGCACAAAACGTGCGTTTCTCTCCACACATTTCATCCAATTAACCCAGTATGATGTCATCATCCATCCTCATGGGTTTCACTAATTACATCCATGAAATTACCACGAAATATAAATTGAACTTATGTGAGAGAAGGGTTGGGAATGTGTGAGTTACACACATGTGTGTTTTTCTTGAATGGTTGACACATTTTGACTCGTTATAATCCCTAATGTGTTCTATGTTTGGAGTTGGGTAAATAAACAATTTTGGGGGGATACATATGTCAAATATGTCGACATTTATGGGAATATTTTTTTTTTCAGAATAAATGTCATACAAAAAAATTGAATGTAAAACATTTTTTTCGGGCCTATCTGAATGGGAAGAAATGGAATTCAGTATGTCTCGTTACTTTTTGTAGTGCACACGAAAAAAATTTTGAAATCCAATCCCATTATTTCATGAAAATTGAAGGATATACAAGAATCTTCTACAGTGTGACTCCTCCAAGTAAGAGATATCTTCCATCTTTCTTGTTTTTTTTTTCAGAAAATTTTCGGTTGATTAATTTATAAAAATTCTTTTCGTAAAAAATCAACAAATGCATTTCTTTTATCACTTTATTGTAGATATAAATATACAGCGTGCACTGTTGAAAAAATTTAACTGAATTTTCCAGAAAATGACACTGAATTCAATTTAACGGAAAAAAGTCTATGAAACTTCAAGTTTCCCTGAAAATTCAAGGAAATTCCGGATTTTTCACTGAAAGAACCATGAAGATGCCGAAATTTCTATGAATTTTCAATGTAAACATGATAATTCAATAAGAAATTGCTTTGAAATTTCAAAAAATTGAAAATTCAAGGACATTTTTGCTTGAATTTTCCTAATTTCCATTAATTTTCATGGAATAATTCAACTGAAATTAAAAATTTCCATGAATTTTCCACGAAAACCACGAATTTTCAATGGTAAAATTCCCTGAAATTTCAATGAAACCGTTACTTGTTTCATATTTCAAGACTAAACCCTGGAAACTTCAGTGGAAATTTTTTAACAGTGTGTCCCAAAGTCATCGTACTTATCGTAGGGGAAGCTTTGGAGTATTTGGAGAAGAAAAATCTAATGAATTTCTTATCTCCGACATTTTGTTTATTAGTTATTAAGAAAAAAAAAGTCAATTAAACGCTATTCTCTGATAGAAAAATCATATCCCCTTTCCCGTTTAAGGTGGAAGGGTGATGACATTAAATGTCTAATCGATTTGAATTAGTTCCATCCCTCGATATTGAATGAGTGTGGAGATATCAATTTTTTACGTTGACATCGATTTTTAGGGTCACATTGCGTGTAGGAACCAAATAGGTCTTATGCTGCGGTGAAATTTGTTCCGAGAATTTCCTCCCCCGAGCATGACGATAGAAGAACACT
This sequence comes from Diachasma alloeum, assembly GCF_001412515.2. NCBI lineage: Eukaryota > Metazoa > Arthropoda > Insecta > Hymenoptera > Braconidae > Diachasma > Diachasma alloeum. The sequence continues at coordinate 646,014 of NW_021680510.1, forward strand.
TTTCTTTCTGATTATTGTGCATTAAATGCCCAATCGATTGCCATCATTTTTATTCCTCCAGCCCAAGTGAGAGAGGTGATAAACGTTTTCAAAAAGACGATGATTTGCAGTGAATTCTTGCTTTGTTGATGAATAACTCGTTAACAAAGCGCCGGAAACAAAAATTGTAGTAGACTACAATTATCTATAAATAATTCCTGGAAGCTACCCTCACGATATATACGATGAGTTTTGGAACACCCTGTATATCAGAAGGAGAAAAAGAATTTTAATGAAAAACTCCCTTCGAGGTCTTCAACAACACGTAGGGAAATTCCGAGAGGCTACTCAATTCCTAATTGAATGACACCATGATTTCGAAATAAAGTCGATTTCGGGTCGTTTGAGCGGGGATTTCAGTGATTTCGGAAAAAATGATTTCGGTGATTTCGGGCGTCACGTGAGGTGATTTCACGATTTCGAATGATTTCATTAATTCGAAATCAGTGATCTCCAAAAAATAAAGTTGATAAATAATAGCGGCAGTGCAAAAAGGGCCGCGTGAAATTATGAAAATCAAAACTGGCAATAATAACAGGCAAATATTAACGCATTCGTTTGATTCCACTCCGCCAGTCTTGAGCTGATGACGATGAACAGCGGTCCATTTTACCATTTTACTATGGCAGTAAGTACGGCATTTTATTATCATCGTTGACAGGCGTGTTAATTCCAAAATCACGAATTACTTGGACGGTTCGCATTACGCCAGTGTGCCACTGATTTTAAAAATTTATTTAAAAAATTTATAATATGGCTCAATTCCATATATTTTTCAAATTTATAAAGAATATATAAAAAATATATGTAAAACATATATTTCATATATTTTTTTTTTGCATATAAATTGGCCCAATTCAAGATATTTTTAAATATATTTTTCAAAATATAAATGTTTCCGTGTGGGTTCAGAGATGATGTCAAAAACGATTTCGGAGAGATGAAATCACTCAATTTCAGTGATTTCACATGATTTTGGAAGGATTTCATGCCAGAGTGGCGCCTTGATTTCGGAAGTGAGGAGCCCCTCGGGAAATTCTTTTAAAAAAACTAGTCCTAGCACGGAAAAAAGGGCGCAAAGTGATGGCCAGGGAAAAATTCTAGTGCCGGCACTAGAAATTCTATTGAGTAGAGTTCTTATACGAAATTTTCAGTAGTAGTACCCCAAGAGCTTCAAAATTATTGGCTATTACAGGGAAAGACCCGATTAATTTTGACGCTCGAGAGGTATTTATTGGATTGGAGCAGAACTAAAAAGGATTTGAACAAATTGTGTTAATAGAATAACCCGATTTCTGTAGACTGTCAAATAGAAGTTTCGATCTGAAATGAACCGAAAAAATGAAGAGCTGCTGCGAAATATTCAAAACCTAGGAGGAAATATCCCAAATAAAACTGTCGGGTAAAACTGCCTCCAAAACTGCGCTTTGATTAGGCGAAATCTGATTGGGAAAAATAATCACAGAAATCCCCAGAAATTTTAACAGCACTAGAATTTTTCATGGCCGGTAGATGGGGATTTTTCCAATACGAGTACTAGAATTTTTCTACAGAATTTCTCTCCGTGAAATGCATAAAAAGTTTCATCCATCGGAGAATTTTAATATATCAGATTCATAGTACCATAAATTTAGAATACCATAGATTTTTTAATAGTGTGTATAATTGTATATCAACGGATGAAATTTATCCTTCGTGTTATTCAACCTCTGGGTGAAAATAAACGAAAAAATTCCGGAAACCTACATCTGTCACACCCTCATCATTTATGCAAATGTCAGCTCTCACCAAAGGAGTTCAAAGAATGGAATTCATGTTTCAATGTGAAAGAATTCAAAAAATGAATTCAAAATATCAAATGTCTCATCATCAATTGAATGGAGTTCACCTTTTCATGTGTTCTCCTCCTTCGAGAGTAACAAAACAAATTCAACGAAAATTCATCTCTAGAAGCTTTTAGACCCTTGAAATATCCAAAAATTTCCATCTCGTAACAAAGCCTATGCAACATTCATCCATAAACGAATCCAACTAATTAATCTTCCTTTCCCCTTAGTCCCCAAAGCATTTCTCAAGATTTTCTCAACCTCAAAAATCTTTCAACAAATAAATTAAACGAGTGGATGAATGCGTATGTCTATACCATAGCATACACGGAGAGAAAAGTTGGATAAAAATGAAGAAAAATTGAGAGAAAAGTTGGATAAAAACGACAGAATGTCGTGGGCAGAAAAATCAGAAAAAAATTGAAAATTGTGAATTCAAGTGTCTCGAAAATTATAGTAATTTTTGAAATAATTTATAGAGGAGAATGGGGCAAAATGAAATAGTCGAACAACGACAGTTTGACGCAATTCAAGCAAAAATATTTTTTGTTGTTAAATATTTTTTTTATCAACTTTTGTTTATTAACTTTTTTTTATTCTTGAGAGTCCTAATGAGAATAATAATTTTCCATTCAGTAGAATGAAAAACTATTAAGAAGTTTTGACGGGAGAAGATTTTGTCAATGGATTAATTGAAAATAAAATGAGACAGCAAAATTCGAAGTCCGGAGGAAGACTCAGGGGGAGACCCAGAGAGAGAAAAAGGAAAATGTGATGCTGAATCTCAATCGAATGAAAAAAGAAAAGTGTAATCGGCCTAATCTAATCAATTGAATTATAAAACGAATACAAAATTATTATTCTCATCAGTACTCCCAATAATAAAGTTTGCACTTTTCCCTGGAGGTCTGGCACTTTTCCCCGATATAGGGTGAAAGAGTATTGAAAATCGAGTTCCTTCCGCGATTACTCAACTTGTTCGGTAATTTTTCTCCACCTTTTTTCTCCGTGCATTTATTTTTGCTAATCAGTTAGTAATAATATGCTACCAAATGGACATTTTACACATAATTTTCCTATAGTATATTATAACATTAATCGTCTCATATTATAATATTAATCAATTTTGTTAGATTTTTAAGATATTCACAACTATCACGAAAAATAATATTGAAGGAACTTTTTTCATGCATAAGTAAATCAATTTGAAATATCATATTCAAAAATATTATTGGGGAACAATTTTGAAAAAACGCTCAATTTTCGAATACCATTCTATGAATCGAAATTACGAATCGAACTCGATCAAAAGAACATCCAAGAAATTTCTGAATCCACAATTGAATGAAATCAAAAAATTTTTTTTGTCTTCGTCGCACAACCGATTTTTCATTGTGAAAAATTCATACATGAATTGCGTTTTGATTCTAAAGTAGCATTTTCGGACTTTGAAGATCATAATTGATTGCTACAGCTCAAGAAACTAGAAACTTCCTAGAAATTTCCTAGAAACTCTTTGAATTCTCTCGAATTTTTTAAAAACTCCTTGAATTCCTTCGAATTTTCTAGAAACTCCTTGAATTTTTTCCAAATATCAAGAAACTTGTCAAATTACCTCGAAATACCTTGAATTTTCTAGAATTCCGATAGATGGCGTTGCACATAAGAACCGTTTCCCAAAATGACCCCCCATATTAAAACCATAGACGTATCCACGTCAAAAAATTTAAATTTGCCCGATGACAAAGCTTCCATTCGTAAGCAAAATAAAACCAATTGAAAGTAAAGCACTCACCCTATCCCCCGCCTCATTAACAAAGCAGATCTGTTCAGTGATATCATCAAACTTCTGGATCCACCCAGGAGGCAGATCGATAGCGCACTCGTAGCCCTCCTCGCCACCCCGATGTACAGGACTCGGCTGTGACGACCCTTCAAAAGCAGCAGTGACCTCCGACTCCGATTGGCTCTGCAGTGCCTCCGAGCTGGCATTGGAGCTGAGAACCTGCTCATCAGATCCACTCTCCCTGATCTTTCCCTCGCCCCCCTCCCTCCTCGCCCCCACATCACTCATCTTCCTGTTAGCCCTGCCCCCTCGACTGTCATCCAGACCATCAGTACTGGACAACAACTCCTTCGACTGCAAACAATTATCAGATCCACTGTCAGACGTACACAGAAGCGTCTTAAACCCAACGGCAGTGCTAGATTCGATGTTAATATCCCCAGGTCCAATCTTAGCATTTCTGAAGACATCAGTCCTGGGCACCCACACGTCATCCTCAGAGAACACCTCCTCGCGCTTATGAATCCTCCTCGGCAAAGGCATAACCTTCCCCTCGATCTTATCCAACGTGGCAGGCAACTTGGTCCTCGGAAGAGGCACAGGCTTGCTGACAGTCTCCTTCTTGGGGCTGAACACCTCCGGAGGATCATCCTCATCCTCCTCCAGGCAGTGCAAGTCCCCCAAGCTTCGACTCCTCCGTTTATTCGACATCGCTGCCAACGAACTGATATCACTCTCCCTCCTGAACCGACGATAGGCGTCAGGTATCGTTGCACAGCACATCGTCGAGCTCTTCTTCAATCCCCTCTTCCAACTCTCCTCGTCATCGTCGTCAGAGTCCTCCTCCCTTCGTCGAAAATACTTGCCCTCTCGTTTCGTCTTAAAGCTCCCTGTGTACTCAAGCTTATGCCTGAATTTAGCGTAATCCTTGGTCGGCTCTGGGGGATCCAGTCGACTCCACGAGTCGTCAGACTTGTCAACACCCTCCTGTATTCCACTGTCATCGTAATGGCCCTCGTCACTCAAACTCTCACTCATCTTAGTCTCACCAATTTCACTAGTCCGTTTAGCTGGCTGAAACTTAATCTCACTCGCCAATTTCTCCAACGATGGTGTCAACTTCAATTCACTGCTAGTGTCCATCGGTTTTATCTTCAATTTTGGCCGCATTCTCACTTTCTCGGGGTTCTGGGGCTTGATGTTCGAGTAACATGGTTTCTCGATGGCGTCAGAACTCGAGTGGATCGGCTCTGGGTAGTGACTCGACACAGGCTTATCTCGAGATAACGATCGAGCGTCATCGAGCAACTCATCGGGGGAAACGTCGTTGAGAATGTTCGCCTCATTGTACTCGTCCAGTATCTTTGGGGACTTTGGCGAACGCAATGGCTTCGTCGAGATTATGGCGTCGGTTTTCTTGAAGGTGAATGCGGATTTTGGGGACTTTTTGCGGTGTCTAGAGGGTTTTGATTGTGAGTTCTCGGTGGAGATGTCTGATGTCTCGGATATGTTGGAGGTTTCGTCGTCCTCGAGGGGAGCAGTGAGTTTGTGCTCGGGACTGTTCTCCTCTGAGTTTATGGAGATCTTGCAGATGTTCATGGGGGAGCTGGACTTGAAGTCACCTGGGGTCGTTGGTGTGTGACCCTCGGACTTGAGAAGATTCATCTCGTGGAGCTCTTGGGTCAGTTTGTCGAGGGGATCGAAACTCTTTATCTCTGTACTTTTAATCTGAATGCTTGGTTTCTTGTTGCTTCCTCTCTCTTTGCACATTTGAGTTAGCTCTGACATGAGCTCCTCCACAGCCCAAGTTCTTCGTTTATCGTTGAGAATCCTGTGATCGTCCTCGTCGTTATCAGAGGGTATCTGTCCAGCTATCGTCAGCTGTCTTCCATACGTGGGCTTCGGGCTCAGGCTCCTCTCGGTCCTCTGGAACTGGTGTGCTTCCAGCTCCAGACTTCTGCTGTTCCTGTTTTTGCTGATGGGTTCCTCCAGATTGTGGGGCTTTTCGAATTTCCTACGATCGAATTTGTCGTCGTAATCGCTGTCTATCTGGGAGTCGTCTGATCGAGATGATCGAGTTCGAATTCTTCGGTTTTTTGTTTCCTCTTTGTTTTGGTTTATTAGTTTGTCGAAGTCTGTGTTGTCGGAGATTTTACGCCGACGGTCGAGAGAACTCTTGAGTTCCTTTCGGAAAGGGTCCTGAAGGGACATCTCCATCCTGGAGGGAATGTCAAAGGATTTTGGGCTTGTTGAGAAACTTTTTGTCAGTGGTTTTGGGGAAGCGCTCTCTTCTGGAAGTTTTGTCAGAGCTTCTTTGGACTGTTTTCGCTCCTTCGTGGATTCTTTGGATGTTTCGTCGAAACTCTGCCCGTATTTTCTATCGCGCTCGAGGGATTTTGATTTTATAGCTGCTAAACCGACCTTTAGCTCAGCACGGGACTGGTAATCCATAGCGTTGTGCTTGTATGAGTCGTCTATGAAGGAATGCTTGGAGGATTCTTGTTTAGTATCCATTGCGTTCACCAGCCATTTTTTAACGTTCTTCATGGCACTTGAGTGACTCTCCTTCGGCATACTCTTGTATTTCGGGTGGTCTGGCGGCTCAAAGGTGCCGTCCCGTTCCTCGTCCGAGTTCTTGCGGGAGGTCTTCGATATTTCCCGGACGTAAGTCGCAGGAACGTAGAAGGAGCGCTGCTCCCAGGTTCGCACCACCTGCCACCAGTCGGCGTTTGTCTTCTGTAGAAGGTAGAGACGCTCATTTTTCTTTATGGCGATCTCACGACCTTCGGCGGTTTTGTACTGAAAGTCGTAGAGCACCTTCACGTAAGAGTGCTCTTGAAGGTCTTGGCCACTCATGGCAGAGTATGGTTACATGATTTTTTGAGTATCAGTGCCACTGGAATGAAAAGAGGGGAATTAGTGTGGGGTTGTTTGAAATTGCACTGTTAGAAAAAAAGTGAAATTTCATGGACAGTTGACTACTAATTTTCAGGACAGTGACACTAAATGCGATTTAGGGGAAGAAATCATGAAATTTGAGGTTTCACTGAAAGTTCAGTAAAATTCCAGAATTTTAAACACCATAAAGACAAGAATTACTTAATTTATTTGAATTTCCAATCTGATATGAATATTCAGTGCCAAATTACATTGAATTGTCAGTGAAATCTGAAATTTTAAGATTTTTTTCACCCTAAATCGTATTCAGTGTCACTTTCTTGAAAATTCAAGAATATATTTACCGTAAATTCATGGGTTTCTATTTATTTTCAGGGAGGGAAAAATGGAACTGAAATTTACAGTTCTCTTTGATTTTTCCATGAAATTCTGAATTTTAAATGACGAAAAAACAAGTGGATAATTGCATTTTCTGTGAATGAGTATAGTTTTTGGTACTCATAAAGCAGCATTTTGCTTCTGAATGGATTCTCTGTTTTCGAATTCCTATTTACTCTTCTCTTCTTCTTCATTCATGTCACAGTACTATCATAAATTGAAATGCCATGAAAATTTTTGTGTATTATTTTGTGGGTTCCCCCCCCCATGTACCGCATTCGCCGAAGGACAAGGGAAAACCTCATTGTTGAGGGGAAAAATTGCCTAGGTACAGTCGTCTCTTGCGAAACTCCCATTCGACAATGAAACCGTGAGATTTAGTGTCATAAATTCCTAATTTGCGAATTAATTCATTCTTTCAAATGATCAAGGATTCAGACACTCTGAAGGTATATCCCTAGAAAACACGTTTTTCTCAAGATTGTCCCCATGTTTTGCATAGACAATGATTATAATACTCCCAGCTATTGAAAAAAAATGCTAACTAGCTGTAATTCACAAAAATCAACAAAACCATTGATTTCATCGATGGATTTTGTTTCTTTTGGACATTTTTTGAATACTTTTAGATTTTAGCTTGCAAAGAACGCATCGCACATTCGTAGACTTGAATTGTACAACGCGCAATTCGAAGTGTGCATTGCACGGCGAAGAAAAAAATTTTTGGCTAAAACATTAAAAAAAAACGAGTAAATATCCATTTACTCGAGCGAAGTATTCATTTTTTCAATATCGTATTTCTCCAGTCGACTCATTCCGAGACAATCCTCATTAGGTTTCAATTATGACAATTATATTGCTCTAGAAAATGATCATGTTAGTTATGACCTAGAGTGAACTCCCTCAATAATTATCAACATTAAAAAATTAATTGAAATTCTTCCTTCTAGAAAATAAGAAGTTTATGAAAAATGAATAATCATTGGAGGTAAAAATGAATAATCATCCAAGGTTATATGCAATACAGTCATCCTCTAGAGCGATATGATTGTCACAATTGAAACTTAAGCAGGCTCGCCTTGGAATGACTCCATTGGAGGAATATGATTTTGAAAAATTAAATACTTCTCTCAAGTAAACGAATATTGGGCAAAAATATATTTTTTTTTCAGTGCAACATTTAAATTTCAATCAAAAACAGCCAGCGGACAAACCCATCGTGAATTATGACGTGTGTCGTACCCTACACTGAGAGAAAAACAAACACGTTGTCAAACAAGTCTTATTTGGGCCAACAAAATCGCTAGTTGGAAATTGCCAACAAAGAATTTGTTTGGTTCGAATTTAAAAGTCTTAAACATGAATAATTGTTCTGCTTCCGACAGCAACGAAATATTTGGCTCAAGAGGCAGATAATTCACACCAGACGGTGCCTTTTCGGGATGAAAATATCTTGTATAGAGGAAAATTTATCAATAAATATTTTATCCCTAAGTTACAAGATTGTTATCATATCATTATTATTGTTTCATTTAAGGGTTTATTTCTTGGCTGTGATTATTAGACAGCCGAAACGAAAAACTACTATCCCTTGTTCCGCATAAAACAAAGATTTTTCGGGAGTCAAATACGTATGGGAGTATCGAATAACGAAGGAGTAGTGCTAGAAATGACATTTCTTGCGTGTACAGAGAATGCAATTTTTATGAACTACTAAATCTATTTTTGTGACAAAAATTTTTCATTCCGGCGCACTCTCTGCATGTTTGGCACAAAAAAATCCTTTTTTGATCATTTTCAAAGAACTATTTTCTTGGCACAAGTAAGACTTGTTTGACAACTTTGTCGTTTTTCTCTCAGTGTAAAGAGCGTTAATTGCGGGAATTCATTGTCCATAATAGATCATTTATCCAGGAAACTGCTAAGTCGGTGTTTAAGTATGGCATATCAACATTTTCAAAACGTAAATAACTTTCTATATAATCAATCATAGCAGAGAGGATTTCATTCAAGTCGGCGGAACTCATCTCATTCATTGTTTGCTCAATTATCTCTGTACTGACTACGGACGGAAAAAAATATCAAAAGGCCTTCTTTGTCGGGCAATTGATAAAGCGGGAAAAAAAGGTGATACCACATTTTTCTGACAGATAATTTCATTTAGCAATGATTGAAACGATTCACTCCTGCATAACTAATCTATCCAATTATTGATCTCCATAATGAGCGATATCGGAAAAGATCATCAACAAATATTGGTTATAAACGAAAAAAAAATTGCAAAAGGATCTCTTGACATTTTTCAGTAAAATCGGTCCCTAATCAGCGAAACGCTTCTATTCACGGAGAAATTTTCCAATTTCCAGAAGCAAGTTAATGATTGTCGAGAACTCAGTTTTGGAAGGCATTGCGTTGAGAACACAAAATTGTTTAATTAATTTCAGAATAAATCCTGAAATTTAAAAACGTGACCCATCTCACACTCTGGTCTTTTGTAGTTCAAATACAACGTATGCGCAAAATCGAAATGTAAAACTGTAAAAGGCGTAAAATCCATATAGAGGAAATTGGGGTAAAATAGACACTTCTGACTTTTTTTAACGCTAATGAGCGGTTGAAATGTGGATGAAACTTAATAATTTTCAATAGAAAGAACAATTCTTCTCCTTTCTGGTGAGCCTAAACTGAGCTGAATTGATAAATTTGTTTCTGAGTTATGAATAATTTAAAAAAAGTTTAGTGTACATTTTACCCCACCCTCCCCTTTTTAGAAATAAATTGAATCTCTCTCCTAAAATTCATTCCCAAAAACTTTATTTTAAGGATGTCCAAGTACTTTGATTACTTTTTCTCCAGTGAAATGCTTTTCTACTCTTGAAGTGGAACATTAGAGTTTTCATTTGAGAACCATTTGACCCTAAAGTTCGGGACACTTTACAATGATTTTATTATTTAAACTTTGCAGGTCTGACTTTGAATTTCGATATAGAACCGTTAGAAAACATTGAAAATATGTGAAAAAATAGAGAGTTTACTTTTGGAAAAAGATTGATAAAATAATTTCAAAATTGCAATTTTTGAAAATTATGAGCATTTCCTATAAATAATTTATAAAAAATCAATTTTCCACCAAAAAATTCATTTGTTTGGAATCGTAATAAATTCATTCATGTTCAGAATTTTATCAGAAATCGATTTCATACCTAAAAAAAAGGTTTCCGAAAGTTTAAAGAATTTCAATTATTTATTTACAAACAACGATTGTTGAAAAAGAATAATTCTGTGATAATAATTTTTTTCTATTTTTTCTCACTTAATTTAATTGACAAATTTTATGTTTGAAAATGAGTGAATCTATAGTGTGTTCTGTACCAACTAGTAAAAGATACTTGGATATCCCTAAGAAAAAACAATTTTTTAATCAAAAACCGTAGAGTGATTAAATTGTGGACTAATTGAATAATAATTGGGCCAAGGTTCCAGGTTATATACTTTGAATAACAAAGAATTTATGACCGTCATTAGATTAATTTTAAAACATATTAAATCATCAATTGAAAAACAACAATGTTCTTAATTGGAAAACTCATTAACTCATATTCTTGATTCAAGAACCGAAAAAAATGAATTCCAGAACCAAGATTTTCTTGAATTGAGCAAAATTTTAACTCAATTCAGGGATTGGCATCAATCATTAGATTATGAATATTAAGAAAAGTTTACCTTGAAATAACTCAGGTTTACTGATGTTCATTGAAATTTGAAAAATAATAAAATAATTGATAATCTAAATTTTCAATTGACTACTGATTGAATAATTCCAAATTTCGTAAAAGGATTTTCGATTAGCCAAATAATCGTCAATCATCCGAACTCAACTATTGATTGATAAAATAATACGGAATTTGAATATTTAATTGATGACTAATTTAATAATTGAAAAATTGTTGAGTAATATTAACCAATTGATTAATTCAAAATTCAACTTTATTTAAAATTTACGATTATGCCGGTGTCGGCCTCAATTTAAGTAGGGGAGGGTGGGGTAAAGTCGACACTTGACTTTTTTTCTCTAATGTCCCTGATTCAGGAACAAATTTATCAGCAGAAGTAAATCTAAGCCCATCACAGAGGGAAACAATTTTCTCTCCATGGAAAAAAAATGATTCCTTTTCATTGAAAATTGAATGAACTACTAACATTTCCAAAAACCTTTAAAGTGTCCATTGTGTCCCATTAGTCTCTCCAATTATACTAGATTCATGTAAAATTTGTAAATACGACTGATTTTAATGGCAAGCCAGTCTTTTTTCTCTGATTTTAGTCGAAAACTTTCTCGAAATAATTGAGAATTACCCTCATTTCCAGAATTTTATACTAGATTTCACTATACAGAGTTCTGAAATTCAGAGATTTTCACTGGAAACTAGAAACGTTTTGTTCTCTGCTCAACTCTAATTTTCACCACTCGAGCACTGAATCCCCTTAAAAGATCCAATCAATCATAATCTTCAACCAATAATCGTACAATTAATTTATCATAAATATTTAAAATTTACGATTATGCCCTTGTCTGCCCCAATTTAAGTGCAATTGTACTAAATTCACGTAAATATGACTGAGAATTAGAACGTTTTTCTTTGATTTTAATAGAAAATTTTCTCGAAAAGTGAGAATTTCCCTCATTTCCAGAATTTTTTGCTTACTCGATTTCTCTACACAGACTTCTGGGATTCAGAGATTCTCACTGGAAACTAGAGACGTTTTGTTCTCTGCTGAACTCTAATATTCACTACTCCAGCACTGAATCCCCTCAAAACATCCAATCAAACATAATCCTCAACCAATAATAGTCCCACCAATTTATCATAATCAATTTCCCACACTGAGCTTAATCCCGAACCCCCACAAAGCCCACTTATCAGCCTCTCACCTCGCGACCCCCAACACGGGAAGAATCTCAAAAAGTGACCACACCTTCTTTCAAAAACCGCCAACTATCGCAACAATTCCTCTCCTCCCCATCTCCCATCATTCTAATTTCATGCAATCTTGATAACAGCACTCATCTGTAAAAATCATCGACACAAAAAGTCCCAAGGAATCCCCAGCAAAACACTCTCCTCAGCAAAAAAAATCACACCAACAAAATCCCTCACAAACTCCGAGCCACAAAAACCCGATAAACTCCCGTTACCTCACAGATCAATTACTCACACGTACGATTAAAATGCAACGACTCGTCGGTGAAAACTCCGCAACTCAATTTGATATTTATTTACAAACATTGGAGTGAGTAACAACGTTAGAACCATATTTAAGGTTATGAATGAGGAAATGAGAAATGTTTTCACCACTAGATGACGTAATTAGTGCGAGTGAAAGGCGAATGAGATAATTACAATGACTTTTAGCGAAACACTTTGATTACTGCACTTGCTCAACTCAAGGTTAAATGATTTTTTATATTGGTAATTACATGTGTCCTTGAGATGTTCAACTCATCCCACAGTATTTTGCGTTATCGTCCATACGTTAACGAGACTGACAGCACCATCGTGCTTCCCCCCGTTTACGGTACAGGTGTATTGGTTTATTAAAACGTCAGCGTCGACCACTGCGCATGACGTCAGGTATTTACTCGTCAATAATGAGGCCCTGGGCTCTGCATTTTACATGTAATCCTTCAATAATGTCCCATTGACAGTAATTTTTTTACTATTAATTTTTTTTCTGTTCCAATTCTTGAGAAAAAAAAATCCCAAATTTTTTTTACATACAATTTTCCTCATAAGTTGCAAAAGAAAATAATGTAAGATATTTCATGCATCCCTGGGAGGGACACGTACCTGGAAAAGGTACTGTAGAGTTTATTATAGACTATAGATTTTTCAATTCACCTGCAGAGGAGAAAAAGCGAAACAGATTTGGTTTTGTTCCAGAGGGATTTAATTAATGTTATTGATTTTCCCTGACATTTGAATTCCTTTGGTTTGAAGTCTCCTTTTGTTTGCACTCTGCAATTTATTGTAAAATGCACTTGACATTCAGTACCTTGGGCTTTTTAATGGAAATTTGAGGGGAGATAGTTTCAGTGGATAGAGTGGATTCTATTGCTCTGCTGGCTTTTATTGAATTGGAATACAAATGAAGATTAAATGAGGATAAGTTTCGAATCAAGGTTGCATTTGTTATTCACATGCACACCGTGTTTTTATTTACATAATTGCGCATTGAGAGTGACATTTGGAGAATTTTGGGTATTTAATTTATGATTTTCCTAGGTTCCTAAGGCGGTGACGTACTCAGGCTGGTGCCTCATCATGTCTCGTACTTATGTTTGATGTCCTTCCATAATTTCTGAAACAAAAGATATTGAAATGAGATAACAACGACTCATTAATTTGATTGATTCACTTATTGTCTAACTTTCAGTATATTCGGCACTTTCACTATGTTTATTGCAGTAGAATGAAAGGGAGACAGTCAAAGTAATAGGAAAAAACACATTTGAAAAAATCAATGATTGTCCTTGTATTCATTATTTTTTCAAACGTAAAAAATCATTTCTAGAGAACAACTTCTGAGATGAGAGTTGGAACATCAAATAATAATGGGTTACCCTCTTCTTCGATGAGAGAAAAATATATGGGACATGAAATTGGAAAGGTACGCTGAGAAAAAAAATATTGTTGCCAAATATTCATTTACTTGAGAGAAGCATTTATTTTTCAAAATTGTATTTCTCCAATCGGATCATTCCCAGGCGAGCCTAATTAAATTTCAATTATGACAATCGTGTTGCTCTAGAGGATGACTATGTTGCACATGACCTTGGATGAACTCATCCAATGATTATTCATTTTTCCTAAATTTCTTATTTTCTACAGGGAAGAATTTCAATTAATTTTTTGATGTTGATAATTGCTGGGGGAGTTTACTCCAGGTCATAACTAACAGATTATCTTCTAGAGCAATACAATTATCATAATTAAAACCTAATTAGGATTGCCTGGGAATGACTCGACTGGAGAAATACGGTATTGAAAAAATTAATGCTTCTTTCAAGTAAATGGATATTTGGCAAAAATATATATTTTTCTCAGTGTATTGATTAGTTCCTGGAATCAAAATTCACTCATTGCATTCGAGTGTACTTTACGCCGTTTACGGAAAAGGAGAGAACAAGATGGAAATTCCATGACTTGAAGGATATTGAGATAATAATATTATTATAAGACTAATAATTAATATAAGAAAATTTTCAAGATGATGTAATCGCTAAATTCATTCTTGCATTGTGTCAATTTTCTTATTTATATTTTTTCAGGAGCAGAACTGGTCATTATGAGGGCATTCTCAGCAAATAAAATCCCTGGAATCAGGTTATACTGAACTTGGTGCTGTTAGTGTTTCTTAACTATGAAAGAATGCAGAGAATGTGAAGTTGGAGATGAATAAATAAATTATGATGAATCTTGATTATATGAAAAAATTGATTGAACAACCCATTTTTCTATCATCTCAGTAGCGAATTCGTCGAGTAGAATAGATCAATTGCATTTTTGGATGTTTAAGCAGTCATTCCAAATTTAATGACGGAAGTGGACGGATTTCTATAAGAGTTTCCAAAGAACGACGTGAGCCCTACAAAAATGGTATCTGCGAAAATACATCATTTCATCATTTCATTACTGATTCTAATTTACGACTGCTTTCATGCATTAGTAATAACTACTGAATAATTTTTTGTCTCATTAACGCTTTAGTCATTGAAGTGCAATCATTTGTGCATGGTTTTCAAATGGAAAAAGAATGCAGAAGAACTAAATCGATCGAAGAATTCATTCATAAGTGATAAAAAAATTCAGTATACTGATAGAAGGATTTAGTTGTTATTAACGAGGCTTTTGAACTATTAATGATTAGCGAATCGTGGTAATGTTTGAAAAGCCTCGTTAACAGCAACGATAATTAGATGCGGTTGATAAATCATTAATTAATTTTTTTTTAGAAAACCCGAGAATTCCTTCTTTCAGAGTTCTTTCGAATTCGCTGTGAAAGCAAAGAATTTTCTCGCACTTTCTATACAACCCGAGAATATCCGCTAACTTTGTAGAAATTCCAAAAAAATTTTCTCGACAACTTGAGAATATTCTACAATTTTCCAGAAAGTTCCAGCAAGCTCTAGAATTTTCTAGCAATTTATACGGTGCATACTAAACTGTGCACCGTAGCGCAAACTTATAGTTAACTTCCAGCTTAAAGCCGATTGGGGACCCTAAACTATATAATAGTAAAAGTACCATTGAAATGCATTCACTCATTTTTGCGCGAATCGCGGCCAAAAGATGGGCAGCAGATTTATTATATGTAAGAAGATTACAAATACTACTTTAAGGGCAGACTACTATGAGTTTTAAAAGTCGTGGGTTATTGGAGTGAGACTTTTCATACGTTGAAGATCGATTATATAGATCTGAAAACGAGTAATTAGTGCAAAAAAAAATTTTTTATTGTTCGTTTGCTCGAAAACGCTTAAAATGATAAAAACAAGCAGGGTCTCCAATTTTTGAGCTACAAAAGATTTTTTTTTTCAAAATTTTCGTAAAAATGTGTGGAACAACAATTACGAGCCAGTTATTTGGACTTCGATTCCTACAGAGTTGATTTCGGTTTTTTTCATATAAAAAAATTCACTATTTGTGTAAAAAAATACAAACAAAGCAAATTTAGCCATGTAAGAGGCGAATTAAAAAAAAAAGTTCGTAATTGTTATTCCACATAATTTTCCGAAAATTTGGAAGAAAAAAAATCCTTCGTAGCTCAAAAATTGGAGGCCCTGAGCTGTTTTTGTCATTTTAAGCGTTTTCGGGCAAACGAAGAATAAAACTTTTTTTTTTATACTAATTATTCGTTTTCACATCTACATAATCGATCTTCAGCATATAAAAAGTTTCACTCCAATAACCCACGACTTTTAAAACTCATAGTAGGGGAGGTTGGGGTAAAATGAACACTTTTGACTTTTTTAAAAATATTAGTGACGGGTTGAAATGGTGATGAAATTTAATCTTTTTTTTTTTCAATACAAAGAACAATTCTTTCCCTTTATTGTGATGAGCATAAATTGAGCTCAACTCATAAATTTGGTTCTGAGTTATGAGTATTTTTAAAAAAGTCTAGTGTCCATTTTACCCTACCCTCCCCTAGTTTCCCCTTAAAAAAACAACTTTCTCAAAAGACTCGGTACTATTTGGTCCATCTAAATTAATCACTACCAATAATACTAGACTGTCGATGAGCACGAACTCAACCAGAGTGTTTCCGTTCATATAAACTCCGAATGTCCTGTCCATTCATTTCAGATTTAAATTTTCAAAATTTCAGTCATGTTCACTACACTTCTACACTACTTTGATCTTGTGTTACCCCTCCGCAGCAGAACCCATTATCGATTCAAAATAACCTAAACAATCTCCACACAAACACTCCCACCCCCGACTCCTGTCGCCCCCAAAAAACACCGCCCAACGAAAAATAAAACTACCCAAAATTCAGAAACAAAAATCAATCTGAAAATGACTTACGCCTTTATTGTAACTCTCAAAAATCGTATCACTGGCAACATCGATTGCTCTCTCAAAGAAGAAAGAGCCTCCAACGATGGCAAGCATGAACGTCGACGTTCGCTTGAAGATCGCGTTGTAAAAGAAACTCTGGATCGACATGTTTCACCCTAAACAAATCAATTACCAAATTACCTCGTCTACCAAAATTAATCCACAACGATTTTTTATTTTATGAAAAATACCTCCTTACTACTCCTTACGTAAACTCGTGGAGTGTCAGTGTGTCTATTTCACCGACAAGATCGATAACTCAACACTAGCGCCACCCGATCCTCAGAAATTACCCGAAAATCCCTATTTCATCGACATTAGAGGGACTCACTCAGCTGAAACCCCTTCTCTCTCTCCTTTGTTTATAAATTTTCACGATAATTACGCGTTTTAGGCGCGAAAAACATTACACATGGCGACATAACCTTGGATGAAGACGATTGAACACAAAAATGGAAAAGAAACGTTTATCCTCATCAAAGGTAATTATTTTCTCATTTAATTCTCCTGCCCAATATTTTCTCCACTATTTATTTTTGGTGTTCAGCCATCGAAAGAGACTCTCAAACCGAAATCCAACGTGAACGACAGTCCCTCGGTCAACAGAACGGAGAAACGCCCGAGAGAATCAGATTGTGATACGAAATCTCCTTTAAAAATGAGGAAAACAATTCCTAATGATTCTGCCAGTGAATACAACAATATTATTGATCTGACTTTTGACTCTGATGAGAGTTTCAGTGGGTCGAAATCTCCGATTGAAGTGGTTGGGGACAAGGAGAATTCTCCGAAGAAGAACAAAGCCTCGGTGACCTTGAAAAGTGTCTGTGAGGCTGAGAAAACTGGAGACAGTGAGAAGATTATTCAAGAAGAGGGAAAGGGTCTTGAGAGACAGGACTCTTCTTGGATCGATGATGTTTTCGCACAATTTTCTGACTTTGAGGAGGAGAATGAGGAGGGCTCCGAGCAGACGACGAAGGGGTCTCAGATGAGTCAAATACTGCAAAGTGGGGACTCTGGATTGCAGTCGTTGGGACCCACTCAGAAATCGAATAGTCATGATAAGGGGGAAGGGAGGGAGAAGGAGGTTGATTATGGTGGAAAGGAGGTGGAGGAGAACTATCATGATGAGATTGATGAGCTATTTGATGATGACTGGGACCTGCAGAGCAAGTTCTGTCTGGATCTTTCCGATTTTACGAGGTGCACGATTATTGAAATTGAGAGGAAGAGAATGTGCCTTCATGTCACTGTTGCTGATCCAACACCAGAGTCCAATGCCACTGCACTGGTTATCTGCTCGGGTAGCTGGTAAGATTGAATTGTTTTTTATGGAATTGATTGCAGGATTTATATGATTTCGGAATTAATTTATTGGGTGATCCGTTTGGAGATTTTTTACTTTTGGAAATGCCTAGAAATGTCATGAAATATGCAGAATTATGTTTTTAAAAAAAGTCTGCATGTGTGCATAAAAAAAAAAGATTTTAATTTGATACGATCTCAAAATGAGACTTATGGAAGTCTCAACTTGCGACATTCGAAAATTTTGAAAATCTTAATTTGAGACTCGAAAATCTCAATTTTAGACTTGAAACTCAATTTGAAACTTGAAAATCTCAATTTAAACCCTGTGAAAGTCTTAAGTTCAGATTTTCGAAAGTCTCAAGTTAAAAATTTCGAATATCTCAAGTTCAAACTTTCGAATGTCTCAAGTTAAGATTTTCAAAAGTTTCGAGACATTCGAAAGGCTTGAAAATCTCAATTTAAACCCTGTGAAAGTCTTAAGTTGAAATTTTCGAAAGTCTCAAGTTAAGAGTTTCGAATATCTCAAGTTCAAACTTTCAAATGTCTCAAGTTAAGATTTTCAAAAGTTTCGAGACATTCGAAAAGCTTGAAAAATCTAAAATCTCAATTTCAACCCTTTGAAAGTCTCAAATTGAGATTCGAAAGTCTCAAATTAAGACTTTCAGAAGACGAACATTGAGATTTTAAAGTGTCAAACTGAGCCTTTCGAAATTTATTGTTTTGCATTGTTTGTGGTCGATGGTCGAATGGTCGAGTAATTATGGGCTCGATCTCAGCAATTCAGATACTAAAGTTCGTTTATTCCCAACTCAAAGTTTAACGGTTTAATTCGATCCAAGATTAGGCTAAATGTACTCCACAATGAACTACACTGGTAATGAGCTCTCGATCCTAGTGTGTTCTCGGTTTTTATCCAAAAATCGTGGCACACTTGCCTCGATTGTCTTTGCATTCGTATTACAAAACAGTCTCGTGTTCAAATACGACGCTGAATCGATAAACACCTAATTTCTTCATAATTATGCTGCGGAATATTCTGGCATACAAGTATTTGATTTGATCCACCAAATGCATTTGAATTTTCAGGGTGGACATGCTAATATCAGTCGGTGAATCGATAATAATAAAGGCAAAGAAGTCCTTCGGCGACTGGGTGGTGAACAACGAATGGGGCTACTGTATCACCCAGCCCGACATCCTCATCTCAGGTACAACAGTATCCTCAAGTCTCTTCTGCAACCGAAGAGCAGTCCTGGAGGCGCGTTTCCAAGGCCTCGACTGGCTCCCAAACCTGGACCCCGCTGACGCCGCAATGACCTGTGGAAAGATAGTCCACGAGGTCCTCCAGACAGCCCTCCGAGACAAGTTGTACACCGCCGAGGAGATAAGAGCCCTCTCCCAGAGGATCGTCAAACAACCCTCAACCATCCGAATGCTCTACGCTTCAGATGTCACATCAAAGGCCTTCCACGTGATGATCGAAGAGTACATACCGAAAATCTGCGAGTTCATAGAGCGTTACATCGAAGGAAAACAGCCAAAAATTCCTGACAAGAATTTCACAGGGCAAATTGTGCAAATTCGAGACATTGAGGAGAACGTTTGGCTGCCAACTTTGGGGCTGAAAGGGAAGATTGATGTGACAGTTGAAGTTAAGGTTCACAATTACCGACGAAGTGTTATGCCCCTCGAAATAAAAACAGGGAGAACTGTGTTCTCTAATCAGCACAAGGGTCAATTGTACCTTTACACGATGATGCTGAAGACACTGGGGTACGATGTGGACTCTGGTCTTCTCTTGTACATTAAGGACAATCAAATGCAAGAGATCAAGAGTTCGATACACGATCAGCGAGGGTTGATATCCATGAGAAACCTCTTGGCTCATTATCTCTCGAAACCATCAGCAACAATTTCGAACACTGGAGCCTCCAAGGAGAAGACGTCCGTTGAGCTGATGGATCTACCTGAACCCATTCATCATAACTTCTTCTGCAAGGAGATGTGTGCTTACAAGACTCTCTGCTGTGTCTTTGCTGAGGAAGATAAAAATCTATCCCTGAGTAATCATCATCCTATCTCGATTATCACTAGGAGTGTCATGGAGGAGCTGACGGAGGATCATATCAATTATGTGATCAAGTGGATCGCCATGTTGGAGATGGAGGAGGCGCAGTCTCAGGAGGATGTTGCTGATGATAGCATTTGGAACTTGACGCCGAAGGCCAGGGAGAAGAGGAAAACTGGACTCATGTGCATGGAGGTTTCTAAGGTCACAGTTGTTGAGGATGCGTTTCATCACGAGTTCGTCAGGAGCAAGGGGAACGAGGGGGAGGAGGAGTTTCCTGTGAAGGACTTTAGACAGGTAGAAGTGATGAATTTTTCATGCATGGGGAATTATTTGTAAGTGAGAAAAAGAAAATTTATAATTTTTTGTAGGGGGAGTGGGGCAAAATGAAGTAGTCGAAAAAATGACTCTTTGACGCAATTCAAGCAGTCAAACAATCAATTGAATTTCCCTAACAAGATTCGAAAAAAAATTAAGGTAATTATAGCGTGATCAGAGGGGGGAGGGGTCCAAAAAAAAAAAAGAAATTAATGAATTTTTTATAGACGAAAATCGTGTTTTATACACGACGACTTGAAATATGTGGGAAAAAATAGAAAAGTTATTAAAAGATATTTCAGACAAAAATGTTCGAAAAAGATTGAAAATTTGTGATTGAAATATCGGTTTTTTTGTTGAGCGATTGGTTTTCTGCGAGAAAACAATATATTCCCCTCCGTCCCACCTCCTACATGGCCACCCCGTCATAAATACCTTAACAAACACGAACAAAAAAAATTTGTTGAAAAAACAAATTTAGTTGTTATTTAAGGTACACTCCCTGATACTCTAGGACTCAAGTAATGTTGAATTAAGGCCCGGGTGGATCATCTTCCTAACGTTATCTCGATTATTTTTCCATCTTCTCAATGTAAAATATATCACTATTTTCATCGGATTTTACATCACACAGGAGTCCCTAAAAATTATGATTGTACAATCAACAAAAGTAGAAAAAAATACTGAACATTTTCAAAGAGCGCTTTTAATAAAGATTAAGAAATAAGTCTGATAGAGAGGAAATGCTGAATGGATAATTTATCATGGTACTAATGATCTGACAGCCATTGACTACTCTGACAAATGACGATCTAACAGCCATTAGATACATCAAATTATTAATTTGCAATTTCCTCGCTACTGGGTTTGGTTCCCAATATTATTCAAAAACGCTCTTTGAAATTGTTCAACATTTTTTCAACGTTTTTTTGATTGTACAATCATAATTTTTGGACACTCCAGGGCTATGTAAAACTAAATAGCAATTGGAGATTATTGGATTATGTGTAGGAATACTCAATAAAAACACATTAGTTTTATTCTTCAAAGTAAAACTCTTTAATGATCGCACGCAGAAGGTATATCTTTCTCCAACGAAGTCTCTAGGACGACTAACTAAAAGTCATGAGAGTTTTCACTCTCTGGACCCATTTGACAAAAGGCCCTTGTTTCAATTTTCTTCAGCCTCTCCTTTGTGACTCACCATGAGGACTGTTTTTCTTCACGTCTCTATTTTCTAAGAAAAGCCATAAATGTCACCCTGAGTGTTTGGGTGGAAAAGAGAAAATGTTTAACTAAACTAAGAAATTAATTTTTGTATTCAGGCATGAATTCCAACAGAGATCATTTCAGATTATCCTATTCCTATCGTAACAAGGAGAAAACCAATCGATCTCGAAATATCTCGAAAATCTCGAATAAGCGTAAGCGTAAGACTGAAACCAAAGCGCCACTACGTGAGGAGATGAGAAGGCGCGTGCGCGGCACGCGCGGCAGATCTCGGGTGGAAACAGTGAAAACTGAAAAAAAAAATTTCCACCGAGGATCAAAGTGTCAGATCTTGGATTTTTCCAGGGGGAAAGTCGACTTTCGCCAAAATCGAATTTTTTAGCCAGGTGAACGTTGATTCCAACTATTTGAGCGACGGGCTATTCAGAACTTTCAAAAGTATGTGGGAAAAGTGGAAATTGACAAAAAAAATTTTTTTACCGGGTGTCAAAATGTCAGATCTTGGATTTTTTCAGGGGGAAAGTCGGTCATAGGGTCACAAGGGTCACGAGGGTCAAAGTGTCAGATCTTGGATTTTTCCAGGGGGAAAGTCGACTTTCGCCAAAATCGAATTTTTTAGCCGGGTGAACGTTGATTCCAACTATTTGAGCGACGGGCTATTCAGAACTTTCAAAAGTATGTGGAAAAAGTGTAAACTGAAAAAGTTTTTTTTTTCAGATTTTCAAAGGGTCAGATTTTCCGTTTTTCCAAGGGGAATGTCGACTTTCGCCAAAATCGATTTTTTTAGCCGGGTGAACGTTGATTTCAACTATTTAAGCGACGAGCTATTCAGAACTCTCAAAAGTATCCTATTAAAAAAGGAGAAAAGAAATCGATCCCGAAATATCTCGAAAATCTCGAATAAGCGTAAGCGTAAGACTGAAACCGAAGCGCCACTACGTGAGGAGATGAGAAGGCGCGTGCGCAGCACGCGCGGCCGATCTCGTCAAAATAAAAAAAACAATCAAGATCACCTTTGAAAGATACTCCACCCGGGCCTTAATGTTTAATTTTTTTCAGAATTTTATCCCTTTCTAATATTCTTAGGTCCAGAACTAAGCAAATTCTCAATTTCAGACCCTAGTGGTTCTGTTTGAGAATCCAACGGTTCTTGATTGAGAAACTTTTCTCAGTGGAAATAAGTAGATTTTTGGTACTGAATTTGAGATTTTTCTTCTGAAATTACGTAATTTGCTTCTTATTCTCAGGATAATGCGTATTAGAAGAAGCATGGGTTTCCTAACATCCGCAACTTGGTTTTAGAAACTAGAAAATTTTTTCTCCCGTGCCGCTCAAAAATTTTATTGCACTCTAAAAATTACAATGTAGAATGTAAAAATGTAAAAAAAAATAGAACTCTATTAGATTCTCTCTGTCAACATTGTCTGCGAACTGACAATCGGGAAATTGTAATTGAAACAATCTCTAGCCCTGCTGTAGTATATTACCATACAAGTAAAAAAGTAGCTGTTAACGAGTGTGAGGGTTATACTGAGAAAAAAAATACTTTGGCTAAGGAATCATTTTCTAAGAGAAGAAATTATTCCTGGCAGTCATTCCCAGGTGGCCCATGTCCATCTCCAAATATTACAATCATATTGAATTATGAGATGATTATGCTACATATGACCTTGAATAAACACCCATTATTATTTTTCACTATCAAATTTGAGATCTTACACAAAATAATTTGAATAATTCTAAATGGTAATAATTGTCAATAGAGTTCATTCGGTCATTTGTAGCATAGCCATACCATAATTCAACACAGTTGTAATATTTGGAGATGGACTTGGACCATCTGGGACTGACTGGCCTGGAGAAATCTCTATATTATAAAAATCCAAATCTACTTCTGGTGATGAAAATTTGGTACTCGAAATGAAGACTCCAAAGTCCAGGGTCAGAAATGAACGGTCAAAAACCAAAGGTCAGGCACTACGGGTCACAAAGGTTCTAATGAAGATCAAAATAAGGATCAGAAGGGTCAGATTAAGGTTTACAAAGGTCAGAATAAGGGTCATGGAGGTCAAAGTAAGGGTCATGGGGTCATATGAGGCTCTCTCTATCGTACGATATTTTATAATGTTGATGAAAAAGAGGCGATTTGTCCTTTTTTTCACTCGTATTATAAAATATCGTCTTCCATTCTTACGAAATACAATGGCAGAACATTTTTATACCCTCGTTGAGGCATTTTGCGTTCTTCTCATACGAATCAGTCCTACTGATTTCCTCATTAGAAATACTGTAATTCCCTTTCCGATGGACTCTAATGGTCGCTTCAAATTTGCCCCCTCCGGGGGCCACTTCAAGCAAAAAAATATATCCTTCGACATGATTAGGATCATTTGGTGGATTATTCACATTAATAATTTTATCTGCTCTATGAATTTTTGTAATACTAAGCTTTGCACAGAGTCTTTTCCCGTCCTTAGATTTATAATCTTTAACAATATTCTCCACATATTGGAGAAACGCTTCAGCAGCTTCTTTAGCAATTTTGTCGCCTGTATTCCCAGGCTCTAAGGCAGTACAAGTGCACCAGTGGGAAGAAACCCCAACGTCTGCGCAACCTCTCTCAATTGGCACTGGTTTCAATAAACTCTGGCATGTCGGGCACCCAGAGCTGGCTTTAGCATCACCCCCAGCCTTAATCAGGACCTCACGAAAGGTCTCATAAAGATCATAAGGTGATGTCAGACGATGCCCATTGATACTGAGTGATTGAAATGCCCTTGGATTTTTTTTCATCCACTCCGGTAGTTTTAAGTAAATGAAAGGCAATCTCTCCGCGTACCAGCCGACAAGCGTGTTCCTGATTCCTCCCCAGCGCATACCATGATCACTCAAAAACACCATCAAAGCATCATTGGTGACGCCTGATTCAGCGAACTTTTCGAACATTTCTAAGAAATGATCGTCCATTGATGATGGCCCATTCACATTTTGATGGCTGACTGTATTTGTCCAGAAAAATCCGAAGTAAGGAGAGCCGAGGAATGTCTTGGCAAAGTTCAATGCAGAATCGTAAATCCTGTCGATTGTTAATTCAGGCCCTGTGCAGTATTTAGCATCGAACTTTTTTTTGAATTTCAAGAACTTCTCGGCAGCTATCATGTAGGGCCTGAGGTAATAATCAGTTGGGGGATTTACAAATCCGGCTTTGTGATAGTTAAATGTGCTAATGTCGATCCAGTCTTCGGCGTAGGCAGTGACGTAGCCGGCGTTTCTGAAATTGTACCATAAAAAAGGACAGTTGTCAAAGCCGTAGGCTTGCTGTGGTTGGCATTTCGCCAAGGCCGTCGAGGCATTCTGACCGGTGAGAATCGCCATCAGGTTTGGAAATGTATTGTCTCCCATTTTGTTGTATCCTTGGAGGTTGATCCAACCGGTATCCATCAGGTAGCGTCTCGTCTTTGGCAGGCTTCGTTGGAAGTTTAGGTTGGAGACACTGTCTAATCCTAAAACTAGAATGCTCATCTTTCTTCGTGCTTTGTTGCTTTGGTCGAAGGGTTTGGAGGTGATGAGTCTACTTTGAACCTTCGCGGGATTCCAAATGGGGTGAATATTCTCGTATAGAATGTCAGATCCACTGAGGTTGCCCTTTGAAATGTGCTTTGGTCTGCAAGTGAGCATGACGACTTCTAAATCAGGGGGAAGCTGCACGCGATTTTCGAAGTCTTGACATTCTCCTCGGCTGAAAGATATAGAAAGAATTAGCAGGCAAAACATCTTTGAAACGAAGTGGTAACAAGAAAGGAGTTGAAATTATACAGTTTATGGACTAAGGAATGGCATCAGTGAAGCTTTACAATGGTTCCCCGATTTTGATACCTCATGCATTT
Source organism: Diachasma alloeum (assembly GCF_001412515.2). Lineage (NCBI taxonomy): Eukaryota > Metazoa > Arthropoda > Insecta > Hymenoptera > Braconidae > Diachasma > Diachasma alloeum. Next base: position 671,375 of record NW_021680510.1, read on the forward strand.
TTCTCTGATTTCTTTGGTTTGTTAAGGTGTTTGGAGAAGCCAGAAAAATGACTTAAATACTTATTTTCTTTTGCTACTTTCGAAGTATTTGGCTTGATTTGACATCTAAACCACCCGCCCTTGTCTTCCTCTCCTATCCATCCCCCCTGCGGTGCCACGAGGCCAGGATTGTCAGAAAATAATTGTGTTTTAAGGTATTATTCATTACAGAAATCCTAAAACTTACGGATGATATCTTACTACAATGTCAAAGCTTCTTCTGCGTGACAATATTTATCCTGATTCAACATATAAAATGCTCACTTCAATTAAAATTTACCTGGAACAACGTACGATCGTGTTGATTGAGATAACAACGTATTTAGTCATGAGAATAATTTTGAGTTTTGAGTAAACCAACGAATTTCTGGAGTTAGCAAACTTTTCAAATCAAATACTGTCATTATTGCGACAAATAAAGGAACTTCAATTCTAGTCAAGTTCGATTTCTCCCAATCAAATGTATCTCAAGACGAGATCACTGGTGTTCACTATGAAATCGTGTTTATTTGAAAATTAACAACCAAATGAAAGTTGGTTCAAATAAAATTCTTTTGATAGAATTAATTGCTTCTGTCAGCGCACAAATTTCACTGCATTTACGTTGAATTTTCACCAAAATCCCAAGTTGTTATATACCTACATGATCCTAAAATCGTCGTCAAAGGAAATGATTGGATGAGATTTGGATGAGGTAGAAGGGGAACCGGGATTACTCTCAATCTGAATAATCAGAAAATTTTTACTGAAAAACCGGAACAGGAAGACAAGGGCGGGTGGTTTACATGTGACATACAGACATGACCCTAAAAACAGAATTCCTTCACATTTCGTAACATTCTAGACAAATTAGAAATTCGAAAATAGAAAAAATCGGTCAAAAAAGGGGAAGACTAATTAACGTTTAAAGTAACAGTCACATGCTTTCGATCGGATAGGCTCGGTCTCCTGCTTGTTTTCAACTGCTTCAGACCAACTGAGATGGTTTCACCTGTTGTCCGACAGATACTTACTCGATTTTTGTATCCCACTCTTTCGGGAGGGGTTCCTTAGGGACAGGCCGTGTAATTGGAGACCAGCAACAGACGAACTTATCATAGCTCTTGGCAACTTTTTGGTCAATAACTAAGGAGAAAGAACCTTTCACATCCTTCTCAATGAAGCTTAGTAGAGGACCATCGGAACATGACTCGAAGTTATGTTTCTCTATGTACTGAATTATCGATGGGTCCGTAGCGTTTTTTGAGACCATATGGCATTTCGGATTCCAAACTAAGTATCCCTCACCTTTGTCTGCAATATTCAAACAAGAGAATTGAATGGATGTGCGATGCAAAGGAATCAATCGAAATAGAAGGTGTTTGATTCTCATTCAAGCTCATTTTGAAAAAGATAGTTTGGAATTTAGCAGAGAATTGGGTGTCCCAAATTAAAAGTCACATCAAAATAACTCAAGGGTAGCTCCGATGAAAAAATTTTTCGAACGACAGTTGCATCGTTTTTGGGGACAAATTTAATGGCAATAAGATTTATTGAATGCCGATGGAACCTTCGCAACTACGTGAATCACGGCTGGAACCATCATAGGGAACATAACTTTTCCACCCCAAAAAGTTTGAGCTTATCCCAGAACAAATTCAACGAGTGTCCATTTATCTAAATTGATCGATTTTTTGGCTCAGAATTGAGGAAAACCTTATCAATTGCGATAATGTATGGTAAATCAGTTACTGAACCTGCGTTCAGACCTCCTTTCTGTCAGACCCTTCAGACGTGACACAATCGTCGAAAGAAGTTTGTAAACAACGGGAAGTTGCATCCCATATAGATAGAATTACACAGGATTCAACTTCACACTGTTCACGATAGTATATTTCAGTACTTGTTGGGAAATTTCGTCCTTAACGTGTGTGGTTACATCACTCGCCTTCGGCTCATGCTGTAAACCCCACACACGTTAAAGACGATATTGCCCCACACGTGCTGAAATATACTATTTCATCACAAGGTCCACAAAGTATTTTCTGACGAATGTGATTAATAGTATATTTCGTCACTAGGCCGAAAGAAACTTTTCTGGCGAATATGAGCTAGAAAAGTTTTTTTTGGCCATATGACGAACAGTATTTTTTGTTATGACGGCCGTAGGCAGAGATTCACGGCCGCGGAGCGGAGCGGAGCGTCCGTGAAGCGCTGCCTCACGGCCGGAATGACAAAAAGCCATATTCGTCAGAAAATACTTTTGGACCGTGTGATGAATGCAATTTTTCGTCAGAAGGCCCGTAAACCGCGATCTAACCGAGTGAAGCGAGGTTAGACTCGCGATTTACCGGGCCTTCTCACGAAAAGTTATTTATGCCACTCATGCCTGAAACCGGCTGGATTACACACTCGACGCTTCGCGTCTCGTGTCTAATTCAGCCGGTTTCAGGCTTCGTGACATAAAATTTTGTTCAGTACTTGTTGGGAAATTTTGTCCTTAACGTGTGTAGTTACATCACTCGCCTTCGGCTCATGCTGTAAACCCCACACACGTTAAAGACGAAATTTGCCCACACGAGCTGAAATATACTATTTGGCGATTGTACATCAGGAGCAGAGGTGTCAGATGTGGCAAAGTATCGTCACACTGGCGATGCTGGAGCCTGTGCGGTGAGACAAATTTTCCATATCTGGCAACTCTGCTCCTAACAAGGGGCTAGTAACCGAGGGGCTAATAACTTCGAGATCGAGTGACACCATGACTGCAGACTGCAATCGATTTCACCTGACGACATCAGTGATTTCAATGACTGCATTGAATTCACGATTTCATTGATTTCAAGCATGATTTCCAGTGATTTGACATGACTCATCATGATTTCATTGACTCTATTCGACTGAAATCAATGATTTCTACGTAATTTAAATCGTAATTGAAAACTCAATGAGCCGAAATTGAAAGAATAATCGAGATCAAATAATTATTTATCAAAACGATTGATTTTATTTTCATATAACATTTAACGAACGCTTACAAATTATTATTATTTCTAATAAACGAATGAACAATACTAGAAGTACTTTTTAACTTCTCTCAAAATTTTTTGGTCAATTTTCAAGTGCCCTTCATCATCAAACGTTGGAGGTGAAATTGTTTTTCGATATTGTTTAATATCAACATAGCTCTGAGACGTTATTGGCTGTGACAGTAACGTATCTGAATTTGTCTTTAAAATGTACCAACAACACAAAACACTTATATCTCTTTTGTTACCATCAATACGCGCGTATGAGCCAGAAAATTCTCGGAGGAAAAATTCCAGAACGAGTGTAGAGCGTGGTGTATTTTCGGTCGAGGGATTCCCTCGTGATTTCATGGATTTCATTGACTGCAAATGATTTCATTGTGACTTCAAGAAATGATTCCATGAATGGGAATCACTAGATTTCTATGATTTCACTGATGTCAGCGATTTCAGTGATTTCATAGGTGACTCCAAATTGATTTCAGCACCATGATTTCAGGAGTTACTAGCCCCTCGCTAGTAACTTTGGAAATTACGGTGCCACTTACAGGTGTAATCGTTTGGAAATCATGGAAAACGCACGATTTCTAATTGGTAAGTCGTGATTTCCAACCTTTGGCAATCATTAGCAATCAATGAAAACTAAAGGAAAATTCTACCCTGTGGACTGCGAACTAGCATCTTTTTCCAACTCAACAAAAAAAAGTGTTCCTCGCCGAAATTCACATTTTTCCCCAATCTATTCCGAGTAAGGAGTCCTATCGTAAAAAGGAGAAAAGAAATCGATCTCGAAATATCTCGAACATCTCGAGTAAGCGTAAATGTAAGACTGAAACCGAAGCGCCACTACGTGAGGAGATGAGAAGGCGCGTGCGCAGCACGCGCGGCCGATCTCGTGTGGAAAAAGTGAAAACTGAAAAAAAAATGTTTTCACCGGGGGCTAAAGTGTCAGATCTTGGATTTTTTTCAGGGGGAAAGTCGGCCAAAGGGTAACAAGGGTCACGAGGGCCACAGTGTCAGATCTTGGATTTTTCCAGGGGGAAAGTCGACTTTCGCCAAATTCGAATTTTTTAACCGGCTGAAAGTTGATTCCAACTATTTAAGCGACGGGCTATTCAGAACTCTTAAAAGTATGTGGAAAAAGTGAAAACTGAAAAAAAAAAAAAATTTTCAGATTTTCAAAGGGTCAGATTTTCCGTTTTTCCAGGGGGAAAGTCGACTTTCGCCAAATTCGAATTTTTTAACCGGCTGAAAGTTGATTCCAACTATTTAAGCGACGGGCTATTCAGAACTCTTAAAAGTATGTGGAAAAAGTGAAAACTGAAAAAAAAAAAAAATTTTCAGATTTTCAAAGGGTCAGATTTTCCGTTTTTCCAGGGGGAAAGTCGACTTTCGCCAAATTCGAATTTTTTAACCGGCTGAAAGTTGATTCCAACTATTTAAGCGACGGGCTATTCAGAACTCTCAAAAGTATGGAAAAAGTAAAAACTGAAAAAGTTTTTTTTTCACCCCGAGCCAAAGGGTCAGATTTTGGTTTTTTCCAGGGGGAACGTCGACTTTCGCCAAAATCGAATTTTTTAGCCGAGTGAACGTCGATTCCAACTATTTGAGCGACGGGTATTCAGAACTCTCAAAAGTATCCTATCGTAAAAAGGAGAAAAGAAATCGATCCCAAAATATCTCTAAAATCTCGAATAAGCGTAAGCGTAAGACTGAAACCGAAGCACCACTACGCGAGGAGATGAGAAGGCGCGTGCGCAGTACGCGCGGCCGATCTCGTTTGCGAAAAAGTAAACAAATATTGCTAAAGTGATGATTTATTTTAAAAAACTTTCAATAGACAATTCATTTATTAGCAGAAGGTGTTTTGAATGAATTTCTATTGAATTCAATAAACCAATGAATTTTGGAAGAAGAAAAAAATTTTGATTTTTGAAAAATGTGCCAGTGTTTTTTTGCGGAACAAAGTTATGGAAGTCATTGATTTCCATTCCATGAAATCATTGGAAATCACGAATAAAAATGTTGGAAGTCGTGGAAATCATTTTGAAATTCGATTCCATTTGGAAATTCTTGTGTCACTCAAACTCGCAGTTACAGTTCCCTTGGCTCCTGATGTACCATTTGTCTGTAGCCTGACTCTCCTGACTTATGACGTTTCTGACATCTGAATGGTCTCGTAGAAAGGAACTCTGACCTCATGTTAAGTTCTTGATTTACCATGCATTATCGCAATTGACAAGTTTCTCCTCAATTCTGAGCCCAAAAATCGATCAATTTAGATAAATGTGTGCTTGTTGAGTTTGTATTGGGACCATCCCAATTTGAGAGCTGACTTGTTCATCTTGATATGGACTGAATGCATCATATGGCAGAAAGCAAACGAATAAGCAAATAAATGACAAGTACTAGGATAATTGAAGATTCAGTTTAATCCCAATGAAAATGCGATAAAGCGAACAAGGATTACAACTGAGTGGAACACAGAGCCCCTCATAAAACTCACCATCTTCTAGATTATGCAGTTCGGGCACAGAACGTCCAAAATATAAGTAAAGTGAAGTAATGAGGAGAGCGAGGAATAGCAATGCGACAGCGCGTTGTTTCTTTCGGAAAAATTCGATGGGGCTGTAGCAAGTTGATCTCAGAATATTTCGGGGTTTGCCTCTAGTAGAACAATCTTCCTTTTCCTTTGAGCTCAGTAGTGCTCGGGTTAGTAGTGTTTCATTCTCTCCTTCATCCAAATAGGTTCTCTCCTCTTCATCATTAGAACGTTCGTTCTCCAGCTCAATTTCGGCTGAACTAGTCATGATGGTTCACCTTTAACAATTTCATCTCATATCATTTTAGCGCAACCACGAAATTGAATTGATGGTGGAGACATCGCAAGGCGTTTCTCGGTCTCTGAAATGAACCGCATAAATAAGAAGTAATTCTAATGAAATGAGAGAGAAAAGGAGGTTCCGTTGAGGAGATCTAAATAAAAGAGGTAGAAAATTTACCTCTGTTACTGAAAATTGATTCGACAGAAATAGTTGATTACACGATTGAACATAGTAATCGGAGACCATATCGAGATAATTTAAAAATTTATTTCATTTCAAGGCCCGGGTGTACTATCTTTCGAACGTTATCTCGATGTTTTTTTCATCTTTCATCATCTGAAATTGTCAACTGAGTGCTGCATCATGCAGAAGTTTTGAAAAATTATGAATGAGTAATCAAAAAAAAGTAGAAAAAATTCTAAATTTTTTCAAAGAGCATTTTTAATTTGTAATCAGAATAAGTTGAATAACAAGAAATTGAAAAATGTATCTGATTGACGGTGACAAATAGCGGCCTGTCACCCAATATCATGCAGGGGGAAGACTGATTTCGTAAATCTTTTTCCACACTGCACAGAGGCATTTATTACGGAAAAGGCTCTTTGAAAAAAGTTTTAATATTTTGGAGAATTTTTTAATCACACTTTTATCACATAAAAATGGCAGATGACTACATACCACTATTTTGAAAATTGAGATACCTAGCTGTCTTCCCAGGAGAAAACACAATTCTAAAGATTCATATAAACGCAGGGGTTCCGTTTCCCCTTAAGGGGTACCAGAGAGGCGGTAATTTTCCAAATTTTCAAACAAATTTCCTGCCAAAAGTTATCAATATTTTTACAAATCGAAGCACATTAATCTCCAGGAGATGATGATGAAGATCAATGTTCTTTGGGTTTGAAAAATACTAATAACTTTGAGCAGGAAATTTGTTTGAAAGTTTGAGGAAACGGTCGTCTTCTGTTACCCCTTAACACTCCGTTGGTGTTGCAAAAGTTACGAACGCCGTCGGTCGCGCCGTGACCGCCGCGCCGTACCAACATAAATCAACAAAAGGACAAATTTTGAAGATCTAGGAAAAATCTTTAAAAAATCAAGAGTGATATAGATTGTATACTTGAAGAAGCGTTTGCTTTAATTATTCAAGCCCAAAGCAGCCATGATTTTTCGAAAATTCGCCTTATGCACGGTATACGGCCCGGAGTTTCGGTATAAGCCCGGTGGCTTGGCGCAGTGGGCAAGTTCGTTGCCTCACATGCGAAAGGTTCCGAGTTCAAATCCCGGCCGGGTAGAATGGTGCGATCTAACCATTTAAAGTCTTGATCATCATCGCAGTATACCCTAACCGGGTCGAAGCGATGTAAAATAACGATAAAAAATGAGAGTTTCGATATAAAACTCTGAAAATTAGTACTTATGATATTTTTGGCCAATCTTTTCATTGATAGGACTTCTGGACTACTTTAAAATGAGATGTTAAATTTTTTCAAATTTTTCTGAGGCTTTGCTGCAGCGTAAATTAAAAAGTCGGAAAACGTGGAGTGTTAAGAGATAAGATATTTAGCGCAGGAAATGAGTTTTGTTATATTATGTCGATATTTTTGTTGGTGTGGAAGTAGGTCAGCGTAAATTGGGATATGAGGGGCGTAAGTTCGACTTGAAATAAAAAAGACGTAAGTGGAAGTGGACCCTTGGTGAAAAATAAAAGATAGATTTTCGTGGTAATTACCATAACTTTCCTGTATCATCCTAGTAGATTATATACAGGAGAGGCAATCATAGAGGTCCAGTGGAACACACTGAGAGAAAAACGACAAAGTTCTCAAACAAGTCTTACTTGTCCCAACAAAATAGTTTTTTGAAAATGATCAAAAAAGGATTTTTTGTGCGAAACATGCAGAGAGTGCGCCGGAATGAAAAATTTTTGTCGCAAAAATAGATTTAGTAGTTTAAAAAAAAATGCATTCTCTGCCAAAAAGTCCTCAACAATTTCTCATGGGTTACGGTAACTATGGCCGGAGAAGCGATTACTACAATGGAATGTAGTCATTGTTACTATTTTATAGTTCCGCTCACGATAGATTTGTCGTGGTTACTTTTGAACTTTGGTTAGTTTAACTGCATTTTTTTTTATTATTCAATTTTAACTGCATTTTGATTTGCAAAAATTACGCTTGTGAAATTACTATAATGTTATGTGCCGCATACAAAAAAAAAATCGTATCGTTCACCAAAACTGCCTCAACTATTTTCTTATAGTAAATCGAACTTCAGATTTTTCTCTCAGTGTAGCACTACTCCTTCGTTGTTCGATTCTCCCATATGTATTTTGCTCCCGAAAAATCTTTGTTTTAGGCGAAACAAGGAATAGTAGTTTTTCGTTTCGGCTGTCTAAGATCCGTGGAGTACAGACGTTTCTTCCTCGTGCCATTTTAAAGAATAAAAGATTTCAAGTTTAATCCACTGCATTGAGTACTCATTTATATATCCCACTACCAATAGTGTCAATTTAAAACCAATTTTTTTAAAGTAATATTTGAAACTTATTTGGTTAGAGAAACAATTGCAGAGCTAGAGGGAATAGTACATTAGAGTACAAGGGCACAAATTTCGTTTTCAACGAATGTGTAGTTTACAGGCCGAGCCGAAGGCGAGGTCTGTACACACATTTGTTGAAAACGAAATTTATTACCGAGTGCTCTATAATATTTTATGTCAAGTCGTGCACAAGTCGAGTGTTGAGCAGGCTGCGCGAAGCGCAGCGTGCGATAAACTCGACTTATTGCACGGCGCGACATAAATTATCAAAAGCTAGGGGGAAATAACCGCTGTAATTTTAATTGGGAAGTACTTCATGTTATTGAATACTGAACTTCGATTGGTCCAGGGGAGGCCAGATCCGATTACCAAAAATAAGGAGCTATAATACCCCAAGACCTTCAAAATTATCGGATATTTCCCGAATATTTTGTTACATAGCTACGAGAGGGATCAGTTTTGGCGTAGCGCGAGGGATTTTACTGCAAAACTGATCTCGACCGTTGATATGCAGGAAAACTTGAGGGAAATATCCGATGAATTTTGAAGGTCGAGGGGTATTCGGAGGACAATTTCTTCAATTCTGATTTTGGCCGATCAGAGTGCAGTGTTCGGGGTTACGGGACATATTTTACCAAAATGTGAGGAATACCTGTCAAATTCGTAGAAGACAATTGGCAGGCTGCAGGGAAATTATCAGTCTGATAATTTCCCTGCAGCCAGGGAAATTAGTGTGAAACGCGTCACGTGACCCCGAATACTGCACTCTGATTGGTCAAAATCAGAATTAAGGAAATTGTCAGTTGTGATACCCCAAGAGTTTCAAAATTATCAGGTATTTTGCGATAGGTTCGTTGCAAACAAACGAAGGAGTCAAGTTTTTTAGGAAAAATCACTCGTGATTATACAGCCTGACTCGCTATACAGCCTGACATAACGTTTGTGGTTATTAATTTCCTGAGGGTTTTAGTCTCCTTCCTTCAGGCTAAAAAATCACGAGTGCACGGAGAGAAATGTGCAGTAAAAATTACGGAACTCACAATTCGCTCATCGATTACGGAATCGACTCAGAAAATTTAAGTACCGGTATCGGAATTTTTCACAGGAGATTCAGATGAAAATTACCGAACGCTCTGAAAAAATTCCATGACAGTTCCGTAAAATTTCCTACAACCACATTTCGCTCCGGAATTACGTAATTTTTATTGAATATTTCTCCCCGTGTGTGAAGCACGATTTTTCTTCCTAAAAGACTTAACGCCTTCGGTTGTACGTAACGTTTGTACTCACTAATTTCCTGTTTTAGATCAGTTATAATTCCAAAATATTGTTATAATTTCAACACTTTTGCGAGTTTTTACACAGTTAACACTTGGTTTTTATCAATGATGTTTGAGTCCATTCGTCTACTACTGATAGAAGTTTCTTTCTTCTACTAATTTTGAATTCACATGATTTATGAATATCTAAATTTATCGTAAAGTTTGAATTAATTTGAGTTCTTACCGAACAGCTCAAGACACAAGGAAATTTCATCCAAATTTCAATAAAAACTTCCTCGTTGTCATTTCTGGTAAACTTCGATTGCGAATCAAGATAAATGTCCTATTGGAAATGGGAAGTTAAATTATTTAAAACACTGTGAATTTGAATCTAACTACTGTTCTTTATTAAAATCGCAAGAGGAAGAAAAACGTCTGTACTCTACGAACTGCTCTAGCAGACTAAATACCGGTCACAAAGACCAAAAGAATATCGTCACTTATCGATAAAGAGCTCTCAGCTCTTTCTCGCCATGGAGTACTTGTTTATGTTTATATTAACTCTCCGGCACTCTCTACGTCGATTGGTTTTTGTACGCAGAATCTCATTGAATCAATTCTTAGAAAATGAAGCTATATAATCCAACATGTCCAATCAAAATTTATTCTACTTTGGATTTTAATACCGGTTGGCGGTTCATGTTCCGACAATCACCGGAAAAATCAATCCGTTCGTTCACTCTTCTTTGCCGAAGGCTGGCTGACGACTGAGGAAAGCTTCAATCGAAATGCGGTGCCGGGACGATGTGTGACAATTTTAAAGGTGTTTACTTTTGATTGTTATTGAAAACTGTCTATGTAAACATCTTGCAATAATGTTGGCATGCAATTAATTGCATAATGTGGGTTTTGAGAATTGTTTTGCCCTCAATTGGACATATGACCGCCTTCTAAAAGAAGTCGAGTCAGCTTTGTTTTGCTGATTTGGCGTTTTATCATGGAACTCTTTCAATCAGGGTCAATATTCCGAGTGAAATAATTCAATGTAAGAGTTTAAAATGTTTTTGGGTACCGAAGCCAGGAAAATTTGATTTTGGGAAAACCGAAAAAAACGAAAAAAAAATTAAAAAAGGGGGTTTTCCTTCTGATCGTCAACTATTCAAAATAAAGACTTTTCAGGCATAATGCAGAGACAGTCAAAAGGGGAAACCCTTTTTTTCGGTTTTTTCGTTTTTTTTCGATTTTCTCATGATCTATATAATATATAGATCTATATAATGGATCGTAAAACGGAAGCTTAACTTTGTTCTTGGGAGTCTCACAAACATTTTCAAAAAAAAGGGTTCTTACGTCAATGACTAGTACTTTTCGTTGTTTCTTCGTCCCTAACTCGCTGAAGTCTATCACTGCGGAGTTTTGAATGATCTTTATTAAACAACCAACATATTGATGATTTGCGAACTATTGATTCTTGGCCTGAAGTATCTGAAACTATAATGAATGGACTTTCTGGATCCATACGATAATAAACACATACGGCATTTGTCGGGGAGTAAGTAAATGGGGGATTCTCAGAAAAACCAGTATGGCAGTGAGTGCGGCATTTTATTATCATCACTGGCAGGCGTGTCAATTTCAAAATCTCGAATTACTTGTACGGTTCGCACTACGCCAGAGTTCGAATTAATGGCATTAAAACAAATATTTCAAGCTATCATTGAATTCATTTGATATTTAAAGATATCCCCGGAATTCTGATTTTCGAAAAATATAAAATTTTTGCTAATTTTCAAATAAACCAAAATAACGATTATTGCTATCGCCTTCATCTTCGAATTTGGTCAAAAGGACATGTAAACAATTTTTTAAGCCACCATTGAATCAATTCAGAACATTTTTTTTAGTTATCGTAAGACAACCAATTTTCGAAAAAAATCGAAAATTAAAAAGACTAATCCAGGAATTAAATTGTATTTATCGGCAGTTGATAGGGCTCAACAATATTTACATGTAAAAGAAAAGATTCAATTCTATCCATTCATTAGCGGACAATTGAAGCAAAATTTTGTTTTTCGTACGTACACATATATATTCACGCGTACGGACGAGGTCCAAAAATTGCATTTTTTGACTTTTTGGATCCCACTGGGTCGATATAACAGAAAAAATTCAAAACTTTGGGACGATTACAATGCTTCCATTCGGAAACAATATGAAAAGGAGAGATACGTCCGCGAATAACTAGGAAAGCAGTTAAAAGAATAACGAGTAAGAAAGAGCCGATCGTACATGAAGGTAATCGAGAGGGAGAATAGTATATTCCGTAACGAGTGCAAAAAAGTGTTTTTTGGCGAGTCGGAGGTTTATATCACGAGCCGAAGGCGAGTGATATAATCCCACGAGGTAAAAAACATTTTTTCACGAGTTACGAACAATATTTTTCATCACAATGTGGCGGAAACTGGACTTTTAGGCACGCGGAGCGTGCTCAAAAGTTCACTTTCCGTCACAGCGTGATGAAAAGTATATTATTTCATCACGCTGTGCAAAAAAGTTACTTTTTCGGCGCGCTTCACGTGCCTAAAACGACCCTTTTCCACCCATTGTGATGAAAAATATCGTTCGATGCTCACGGGAAGAGTGCTTTGCGGCTCGTGGGATTATATCACTTGCCTTCGGCTCGTGCTATAATCCTACGAGCCAAAAAACACTTTTCTACACTCGTATCGAAATATACTATTTCTTCACAATGTCCGCAAACGGCGTTTGACGGACACGACGTGAAATGAAAAGAACACATACGTAACAATATTTAGTTACTGTAACATAAAAAAATGGAAATTTAAATTTGAGCGATTACAAGCGAGCGTTCGTAATTATTGTACTGGATTCGCCGGTCATGAAAATAACCGGGGAATCCGGATTTTTTTCATATGTAATTTCATAAATTGCATAAAAATGCATAAATTGCGTAAAATGCATAAATTTCATAAATGTCCCTAGAAGGTGGGATGAATCGTAAGCAATGCTCTTTGCGTAATTTCATATGTAATTTCATAAAGTGTATAAAAATGCATAAAATGCATAAATTACATCAATTTCACATGTAATTTCATAAAGTGCATAACAATGCATAAAATCCATAAAATGCATAAATTGCATAATTTTTTCAACTTTTTTTGCTTCCATTTGGAAGCAAAAACCTCTTCAATAATTAATATTCGCCCCTGTTTCCCCCAGGTATTTCGCGGCGATGAATACGTAACAGTAAGCAGTGCCAAGCGCTTCCACATCGCCTCAGGCTTCCTGAACTCCGTCACTAAGACCTCCCTAACCCTTCGTCTAGACCGAGACCTAACAAAGCGCAACAAGGAGATTTACTCTATAGACATGCTTTCGATCCGCAGTCAGCTGTACCGAATCCTGGGGACCCTGGCAACCCTCTTGAGCTCCAACGACATCACTCGTCGAATGCGCCGTCTGATAATCGACAAGGAGCCCGCAAGGTTCACCGAGCCCCTGCCCCGTGACTTTGACACCCCAGGAGCCCGTGAAATCCTCGCCAGACTGAACAAGTACCAGCAAGAAGCCCTGATAGCTGTTTTGACAGCCAACGACTACGTTCTCATCAAGGGAATGCCTGGCACAGGGAAGACCGAGACCCTAGTAGCCCTCATCGAGCTCCTCTCCTACTTGGGAAAATCGGTAATCATCACTGCTCACACGCACAATGCAGTCGACAACATCCTCTTGAAGCTAGACCAGAGAAAGGTGGACTTCATGCGACTGGGGAGTGACCACAGACTCCACCCAGAGCTCGTCCACAAGTCCGAGTCAGTATTAATCAAGGACTGTGATACTCCTGAGAAGCTGGGGCTCGTCTATGGCAAACAGAAGATTGTCGGAGTCACGTGTCTGGGTGCAGGCCACTTCCTCCTAACCAAACGAACATTCGATTACTGCGTTGTTGACGAGTGCACCCAGGTGCTTCAACCAGTACTTCTTAAACCTCTTTATAGTGCCCAGAAGTTCGTCTTCGTGGGAGATCCTCAGCAGCTGCCAGCAGTGATAAAGAGTGTGGAGGCGAGGAAGCTGGGGATGGATGAGGACATCTTCAATCGTCTGGACAGCCCCAACAACACCAGGAGCCTGAGACTCCAGTACAGGATGAATCAGACGATAATGAATCTTGCGAATGACTTCATGTACAAGGGGGAGCTCTGCGCTGGGAATGAGACTGTTGCCAATGCCACTTTGAGGTTCAAGCATCCTGAGAGGGTGGCCAAGTGTGAGGAGTGGGTGCAGAGGGCTCTCGATAACTCTTTGGAGAGGGCTGTGACGGTTTTGAATACTGGGGAGACTGTCAATTTAATTGCTCACACGAGACTTGAGAGAAATTCTTTTCTCAAAATGAGGGAGCAGAGCGAGGAGAATGCCAAGAGCACTGTCAATTGGTACGAAATTGTTGTTATTCAGCGTCTTGTTACTGCTCTGGTGAATGGGGGGATCAGCCCTGAGGAGATTGGTGTTATTGCTCCGTTCAGGGCGCAGATCAATCTGCTGAGGACCATCATCAAGGAGGAGGTGGAGATCAATACTGTGGATCAGTATCAGGGAAGGGATAAGAGTGTCATCGTGTTCTCGTGCACGAAGAGCAACAGGAGGGCTCTGGAGCTCAAGTCACCTTCGGAGTATAGGGTCTTGGAGGATCCCAAGAGGCTGAATGTGGCTGTGACGAGAGCTAAACATAAGATTATTATTGTTGGAGATGTACCCCTGCTGCTGGATTATGGGGTGTCTACCAAGGAGTTGTTTAGTATTCTGGGGAAGGATGTGCGGGATCTGAAGGATAATGTCGATGGGTTTTCTTGGGACAGACTTTTTAAGAGCTTGGTGGAGTCCAGGGGGTGCGAGGGGAGCCAATGAGGCGGCGGGTGGGAAGGATTATTCATCAATTCAGTAGCGAAGTGGTAGAACGGTTCAAGTCAATTCTGACTATTGACCAGTTTTCAATGAATAGTTCGGAATCTAAGGGAGATAGCAAAATTTTTGTCATAACCTTTTTTGTATAGCCGATTGAGGGCTACAACAAATGTGATTATGAATATTTCGCTATCTCCTTTAGATTGGGAGATATTCGTAAAAAACGCAACTGGGAGATTAGTCGATTTAAATCGTTTTACCACTTCGCTACTGAATTGTTCATTCAATTTCGTGGGAAGAGTGGTTTAGATGATTTTGTTGTAAAATATCCTGTTTTGGGGATAATTCTGTAGCGAAGGGGTACAACGGTTCAAGTCGATTTTGTTTATTGGCCAGTTTTCAATGAATATCTTGGAGTCTAAGGGAGATAGCTAAATTTTTATCAAGCACTTTTTCTGTCGCTATCAACTTATTCCAGAAAAAGGTTATTACGAAAATTTCGTTATTTTTTGTTTTACTTAAATAGTTTTACCGCTTCGCTATGGAATTCGCAACTGAGAATGTAGATTGTTTGTAACAGAATGGAAGAGTTTGTTTGTCGTCGTGACTTATCTCATTGATGACTGAATTATCTTGGGTTTTGAGAAAATGTGAGACCTTTTTTTTGAAATTATCTTAAACATTGTTCAGTTTCAATCAACCAAAGTTAAGGTGAATTGCCTTGAATAACTAATTTCAGTGGAAAATTATCTTATTAAGCAAACATTCAAATGAAAAATGTCAAGTCTCTTTCGGAGTATAGAGTTTTGGAGGATCCCAAGAGACTGAATGTAGCCGTGACTATAGTTAAGCATAAGATCATCATTGTTAGAGATGTGCCTCGGCTGTTCGATTATGGAGTCCAGGGGGTGCGAGGGGAGTCAATGAGATTGACTGGAGTCATTCATTGTTCATTCAATTTCTTGGGAAGACTGGTTTAGATGTTTTGTCAGTAGAATTTTTTTGAGGGAAGATTTTGAGTTGTGGGAAATGATTCTTGACATTATCAGAATACTCGTTTCGTAGATTATTTCTTAGACTGGGGAGCAGAATGTGTTAACGTTAATTATCTCACTGATGCCTAATTACCTCATTTTATGAGAAAATATAATTTTTTTTTGTCATGCAGTCCTCCAACTTTTCTAAAACATTTCCCAGTTTCTAATGAACAGAGACAAAAATCGTTTTCGTTGAAGAACTCATTCCGACTGGGATGTTTTTTTTAGTAATTGATAATTAAGAATTCAAAATCGTCTTTCGTTACTTTTTCACCCTCGACTTACTATCTTTTAAGACATTTATAAGTCTATGTAACAAATAGTTGTGCTTGTCCCCTGTCACCACTTCATTGTAAAAATATTTTGATATACACAATCATATTCCATGAATGATTTCCAGGAAGAAATTGTTCAGGCACGAGTATTATAATTAGTAATTTTTCTCCATTCAAGTTATTTTCGCTTCAGTACCATTTTTTTTATTACATCTCTGTAGATCTCAGACTTTTTATACCTCAATACGACGAATAATGACAGTATTCCACAACAGTTCTCGAAATAAATAAAGACTTTGTAGAAATAGCCTCAGTTATTTTATTCTATGAAAAATAAAGAGAGTATCGAAGCTACAGGGATCGAATTAATTCTCATTGAATGAGTAGAATGAAGAAAGATAGGATTTCCTCTTTGGCATTTGTTGTTATAACATGGAAGAATAACTTTTTTTTATCAATGAAGAGAGAAATTTCTAGGTAATTATTTTTATAAAACTGTTATTAATATTAATACATTTTCCTATAATAATATCAGAGCCAATTGAAAATGCTTCTTCCACAGATCCATTTTAATCAATGACAAATACGAATGATTATAGAAATATTCTACTGAATTGATATTATCTAAATCATAGTATTTATACAGTTTTGTTTATCATACATCGATTATAATCCTTAGTTGTTTTTTAAAATGATTTTTCCTTGCATTATAAATAATTTTAAGTTTTTTCATCGACGATAAACCAAATACTGTACACGTGTGGGAAAAGGGATATATCTCTGCCTGGTTTTTCTTTTCAGTGAGCCAATTACTTCTTTCTGGATTTCACGATTCTTATGAATCAGATATTCTTCGTTCTGACTGTAGGCATCCGTGGTGAGTAAACGGCTAATTAAAATGGTTATTCCGATGAAGATGGCTCTCGTCTCTTCTCAGCATGTTTTTTTGTAAATTCCTCGGCATTTTTCAAGTATTTCTTTCTGTCTTTTAGGAATTCCTCGGCCAAATCTGCTCGAAGGGGATGCTCGGGCTCGGGATCGTTGACTAATGCGATTAATGCTTGAATGACTGGAAAATGAGAATAGTTCGATTAATATTTATTGATTGAAGAAGCGAAACTAGTCGAGTGAAATATTCAATTCTCGTTTATTTGGGATTTGGGAAGGAAATTAATGAGTTTGAGGAAAAATGTGAAGATATTTTCTCAGAGACCCAAATCCCTATCGACTTTTTTGGCCTGCTGATTTGGCGTGGATCTGCTCATAGATCGATTTACTGTGTTTGATTTTCCCTTGAAATTCAAGGTGAAATTTGCATTTTACCAAAAAGTTGTTTCCAGCTATTTTTTAGAGTGTAAATAGAAATAGTACGCCCCACGCTAACCCTATTTCTGTATGCGCTACGAAAAAAATTACATTTTATCCCTGGAATTTACGTTAACGGAAGTGCTGAATCCGAATCCGACGTCGATTTTTACAAATTGTGGTCAGGTCTATTTATTTATAACATTTTTATTGTTTAATCGATCATATCCTGGAAACGGTTGCAGATAGAGAAAAAAAATTTAAACAAAAGATGTTTGTTATGTAAAAATACACATTTTTCATCATATAACTTTTTCTCCTAACTGCGATAGATAAAGAGTTATCGTGGATGGGAGGGAAGTGGCAGCCCGTTAACACTTGCGCGGATGTTGGGGCGCTCCGATGCGTTTATTGGCAAACTCGATCGAGATAGAGGAAAATGGTTCAAACGAAAAATGTTCATAATTGAATTTGACATATAATTGATGATTTTCCATTTGATCCGTCAATTTTTTTATGAATTTTTTAAGTTGATTGGTGAAGGCCCCTACTGGGAAATATGAAAAAAATTACAAAAATTTAATATTACCAACAAAGTATTTTACGGCATATTCAAGCTATTTTTGGTAGCAAATTTTTGTGAATTTTTTCAGATTTTCAAAATGGGTCTTTCGTTAATCTACTTTAAAAATTGATGAGAAATTAAAGAATTGATTTTTAAAAATCTGAAAAAAATCAGGGTGGATTTTTCATCGAGTAGCATCATGAAAAAAAAATGAAACGCGAGATGGTCAGGGTTTAAACTGGTCGAATTGACACGGAATGCCCCATATACATTCAATTATTGAGATGATTATTACTTTGAATTACTTCAATCCTTTCGAATTTGATGATTATTCACAAAATGAGTAAAAATACAAAAAAAAATCCGGGGAATTTTTTGTAAAAAATTTAACTGAGATTTTACCTTTTCCCCCGAAGCCACTCAGACCTCGGATGATTCGTAAATCAACCAGATTACCTGATTTCGTGGCTGAATAAATTAAAAATTCATGTTTACCTTGATCAGTTTTTGTCGCTGGCTTCCAGTGTTCAGCAGTGATAATGGGTAAACACACCTGTCCCTTCTCATCAACATTAGGATGGTAAATTTTGGTCTTGAACGTTATTCTCGGTGGTTTGAATGGATACTCAGCCGGGAAGTTAATCTCAATACGAAATGCTCCCTTATTGTACGGTGGATTGTCCTGGGAATAATTTTTATCCATGAAAAAAAATTAGTTCAAGCGAGTGCAAACGACATGTAGCACGTACGTAACCGCATGAGTCACGAAAAATACTAGTCATCCAAACCAAATTGTCTATAAAACTCTAGTTACGTGCGTGATACAGTTTATGGTGTCCAGAATGGACAGATAATTTTCCCAACTCACTGGTAATATGAGTCCCTGCCAATTGAGAATATTAGATTCATCTACTTGAATATTTGTGAAGCTCTTCATCGACGAAGCCCTGAGGTCTCCCAGCTCCTGAAAACGAGAATCAAAACACAATCAATGAAAATAAAACATCAATCAAGATCTATTAAGAAAACTAAAAACGTCGAACGTGATTTTTGTCAGAAACAATTGAGAAACGAGGTCATCTCTAAAAAAAGACAATCGCTTCCTAAAAAAAATACAGGAAGACCCTGGACAATTCCACTGGAAAAGCAAATGAATCTTCATAAAAACTCTCAACAAAAAATTACAGGAAAATTGAATTCCGATATTTTTGTTTAGAAAAATTGTTAAAGCCTCAATAACACATGTAATTTCGTCTCCTCGTCTCGCAATCTTTCGTTGAATAAAAAAATCCCGTGAACTTACCTTTTGCAATCTCCTCGTAGCTGCCATTTTGAAAATAAATTTTACTAGATTTTAGCGGCAGGCTTGCCACGAATTAAATCTCTCTTTCCTTCTTTTTATATAAAAAAACGTGTCAAGATGTTCTTCCTTCGCTGTCCCCTTCTGATGCTCGTGTTTTGATACGATGACCGTGGCAGTTTATCGGGACAAATCGATCACAGAATTACCCAATTTATCGGTTGATATTGATGACTGATTGATGCACAGGTTATATTAACTATTTATGTTCACGGTAATTGTTCGGGGTGATTTAACTCATGTAGAAATAACTTTACACTGGAGATTATCAACTATTTGCCATTTCGGGGAGGGGGGAATATAAAGAATAATCAGCGGTCGGACGCCATCATCCCATTTATAAATACCATGATGATTATTTTTATTTTACCCCAACAATATGGCGACGGGGGGAAAACACTAGATTCGGCCCGACGGTTTTTGTCAATTTTTATTCTCTTTCTTGTACTTTCGTTGTTCGGATTTTTTGGGGATATTCAGAGAGATGAAGACATTTGTTGATATTAGCACTGCTTTTGTGGACATCCACTAACATTCTGACGTTTTCACTCTTGATTTTTGGATTTTTTAAACTGTCAGGATTGCCAAAATTGATTTCAGTTTTTTGGGGTTTTTTATGGTGAAGTGTTGGACGTCTGAGAAGGAACTGGGAATGTGCGGTGTGGTGCGCAGAAGGTCTGAATTAAACACGCGGGGCGAGATTGGGAGTCAGTTCGCGATTTTCAACGGTTTGAGTTGATCTCGGGATTTAGAAAAGTTTATTTGGGGTTTGAGTGAAGAAGTAAATGTGTGGATTTATTTATCAAGAATTGTGGGACATGAAAAAAGGTGTTTGTGAATTTTTGTTGAGTGGTTGGACCATAATTGGACAGTCCGTGAGAAAACCGAGGGTTTTTACGTGATTGTGACTGGATTCTGTTCCTGAATAAGCTGATAATTAAGTGGGTGAATGGAACCTCATCTGTTTATTTAATATTATTTGATAAATGTTCATTTAATAGGAAATATGCACCGAGAGAAAAATGTCAGAGTTTTTAAACCAGTCTTGCTTGTGCCAAAAAAAATAATTGTTCTTTTCAATTGTTTTTGTGCTAAAAATGCAAAGAGTGCACTGAGATGGAAAATGTTTGTCGAAAAAATAGATTTAGTAGGGTAAACAGGTAAATTTCTGGACGGGCTTTAGTTTCTGGACATTAATAAAATGAAAATTGTACTGATTATTTCACCTTTCAATAACATCACTCGTGTATAACCATGTGATCAATTATTTTTTCTATTGATCGACATTTAATAGGGGAGGCTGGTAAAACGGACACTTTTGACTTTTTTAAAAATATTAATGAGGGATTGAAATGTTGATAAAATTTAATAATTTTTTTTAATACAAAGAACAATTATTCCTCGTTGTGACGAGCCTAAACTGAGCTCAATTGATAAATTTGTTTCTGAGTTATGAATAATTTTAAAAAGTCTAGTGTCCATTTTACCCCACCCTTCCCTAAATGAAAAAAAATATGGTCCAGTCGTTCAGAAATTAGGGGTTTTGGCTGCATTCAACTATTTCGTAACTAAATCATTCTTTGCTTTGTTATTTTCACTTCAAATAATTTTTTTATGCTAATTGAAACATTCTTGAAGGTATGGAAGCCATCATATCCCCATTTAGGTGATTCTTTCATTTTAGATCGTACAACGAAACTGGAGTTTCCCTTAACCGTCCAGCAAATGGCCTGTTCACCCTAGTTAAAAAAATATATATATTCTCTATGCAAGCAAAAAATTTCATTTCTAGTATTTTTTCTTTGTTATTCGATACTTCCGTACGTGTTTTAGTCCCGAAAAATGTTTGTTTTATGCGAAAGAAAGAATAGTAGTTTTTTATTTTTTATTTGATAATCACAGACAAGAAATTAATTCGTAAATGAAATAATGATAATGATATGATAGCGGTCTTGTAACTTAGAGACAAAATATTTCAGTTGAGATGTTTTGACTGTAGTAGGGGAGGGTGGGGTAAAATGGACACTTTAGACTTTTTTAAAATTATTCATAACTCAGAAACAAATTTATCACTTGAGCTCAGTTTAGGCTCGCCACAAAGGGAAAGAATCGTTCTTTCTATTGAAAAAAAATTATTTAATTTTATCCACATTTCAACCCCTCATTATTCCATTAGAAAAAGTTATGTAAAAATTTATATATAGAAATAATTCGTATAGAAATATCCGAACATCATATGGGGAAATCCTGTAGAATTTCTATACGATTTTTTTATACGTGACCCGCAGCTCTATTAGATTTCGAGATACTTATTCAAAACTGGCCGGTGGTTGAAATCAACTTGAAACATTTTACCGCTTCAGTACTGAAATAATAACGAAGTCATTCGACATAATCAACTTAATGAATAGAAGAATAAAATGATTGAATCTTGAATCAAAAAAGAAAAATTCTATAAAGTCTAAAAAATTTCTCGCTCATTCATGTGAAGTTTTCAAATCATTCAATTGAGTTTTGCATCCAAAAGAGTGAAATATGATTGTTAAATGAAAAGAATATATATTCTTGATGCAAGATGTTGAAAGGGAATTTCATGTGCGTGATTTTTTAGGTACGGAAATGTGTGTGCAGACGACAGCAATATAATAACATGCACTTATGATGTCACACGAGGAAAGTCATCATATGGAACTGGTGAGTGGACAAACTGATTTCCCAAGGCCTTTTCCTTAAAAAATAGTTTTATTATTAAATAACATCAACAACTTCATTTGTACAAATATTCTAAGGCATGGGTACTGAGCTTTTATAATTAATATCAAGTCATTAAAAAAATGCAAGACCGAGGTAACAATTCAACATTCTTTAACATTATCAGTATTATCCATAGTCGTCACTAGAGACGAGTAATTGGTAATATTGGCCCCTCAAGGTTTAATCATGGAAGTTGTCACTCGATTCTGAATTCAATAAGTAAAATTGCTGATATACAAATACTGTTGAGTTCATCGCCATTGGCAAGACATTAAGATGAAAAGAAGACATACCAAATTCGTTAAATAAATAGCAATAGGAAATATCACTTGAAAATTGTTAAAACTAGACTGTAAATTCTCTTTTCGTCAATTGTCCCTTGGAAATGGTTAAAATTCTCATGCGATTGTTAAAATATCTCTAAAAAACCTTTTCAAAAGACTTAGTTGTACTCCCTTTTCTCTCCCTAGCCAAAAGCGTTCATTATTTTTCTTGTAAGTTCAAGTCATGAAAAGAAATCAGTGGAAATTAACTGGTTTTGTGAAAAATATCCAAAAATATTTCTTGCAGTTGATAAAATCAAAATGTCTCCTGATGAATTTCTGAACCTAATGAAGTGAGAGATCAATAACCCGAGGAATATTTCTTCCTATAAATTTTTCCAAGCCTCACCTGTTCAAAATTATCAACAAAATAAATCCTTTCATCTCTGGAATAATCTCGCTCTAAAAAAATCTTTTCCAATCCTCGTATGTCAAGTAGTAAGAAAATGTGACTAAAAATTTTATAGTGAGCTGAAAATAGAGAGAAATCTTTTTTGTAGTCCTATAAAATATTCAACAATGTCCTGATGAATTTTCAAAATCAATGAATGGAGAGAAAAATGTTGAAGAATATGCTTGTAGGGAAATCGCCTACAACATTTGTCTCAAGCTCTTCCTTCCAAAAAAATTTGTAAACTGAATTCTCAACTCATCTAATTCCCCCCATAGTTCTTTCACACTTCTTTCATTCCTGAAAAAATCCTCAAAGGGATATTCTTCATGATATGTTGTCCTCGTAGCCTCTCCACGAGGGCTTCGAAGTGAAGATAAATGCAAAAAAAACATTTCCTGACTAAACTCCATCTGCATACCAAGCAGAATCCTCAAATCTCCCTTAAGGCCCGTGTGTATTATCTTTCGAACGCAATCTTGGTTGTTTTTTTTATTTTGGTAATCTGAAATGTTCTTCAATTGCCATTCAGTTTTACATAGCCCTGGAGTCTTCAAAAATTATGATTGTACAATCGAAAAAAAGTCGAAAAAAACTGAACATTTTCAAAGGGTGTTCTTGAATAATATTGGGAAATAAACACAATAGGGAGGAAATTGCAAATTACTGATTTATAGTATCTGATGGCTATTCAGTCGTCGTTTGTCACAATAGCCATTGCCTGTCAGATCGTTAGTTGCCATGATGAATTATCCATTTACAATTTCCTCTCTGTCGGACTTATTTTCTAATCTTTATTAAAAATGCTCTTTGAAAATGTTCAGTTTTGTTTCTACTTGTTTTGATTGCGCAATCATAATTTTTCGGAACACCTACGTGATGTAAAATCCAGTAGAGATTGTGATATATTTTAGATTATGAAGATGGAAAAACAATCGAGATAACGTTCGAAAGATAATCCATTCGGGCCTGAAACCTAAAATCAAGTCCATAAAGAAGTTGGCATCATGCCCTCGACCGTTCCAGCAGCCGGTGTGAGTGTCTCCTCGCACAAAAACCTGAGAGGCAGATCGACCAAGTGTCCCTTGACCCGCCCGAGCATTTCCCTGGCAGTGGTAGGATCAGAATGACAGAGTCCAGCTTCATTCTGATAAGCCTTGAGTGTCGAGAAGTTGGTAGCCTTGTCGGAGGGAATGCAATGGAACACCTCCTCATAGATCTCAGTATTGCTCTGGCTCCTGGCCTTCCAAACCCCAGACCAAAACGAGTGCCTAATAGGATCATCAACAGAGACCCTCTCCTTCGACCACAGGAGCCCCAGGTGCTCCTTGAACAGCTGTTTCCTGAGGCCCCCAGCGAACCTTCCACAAGGATACGACCCCTGATTCATCCTCCCCTCAGTGAACTCCTCGTCATGAATGATGACAGCAATTTCACTGTCCCTACTCGCAATCATGCTCCTGTCATTGATGTTGGCAGACCCACAGATGACAGTCTTATCGTCCACGATCATCAGTTTACTGTGCACATAAATAAGTTCAGTGACCATAGTTCCATTGAGCCTGGAGTGAGTCCTGAGACCGTGAAAGCTGATGTACTCACTGGGATCGTCGATCCCAGCCTCCACCAGCTTATTAAGAATAGCATCCTTCCCCCTGGATATCGATGAATAATTCCAGTGAGTGATTGCATGAAGTGCAGTCCCCGAAGGCCCCCCCACCTCGCCCTCAAACCCCGGCAGCAGTGGCATAACAACGAACACCCTGAACACTGTCCCCTCCCTGTGAGCCCTCAGAATCCTCTTCAGCAGAGTCTCCCCAATTCTATTCTTCACTGTGTGCCTGTCCATAGTAGCCAACGTGATGAAAAACTGGTTCTCAATGTAAATGTACCTCTCAGCCCTGGCAATAGCCTCGATATAAGCCTCGTGAATGCTCTGTTCCAGGGTGTCAGGCTCCAAAAAGCCAGCAGACCAGGAGCTCACAGACCTCAACACCTGGCACTTCACATTCTTCAAACTCCCATCCCCAAACACCTGAGGATTAACAAAGTTGCTGTAGGATTTTGGGAGTAAAAATGGGTAAGTGGCATTCAACTTGGACTTTTCCATTTTTATAGCATTCCAACGTTGAATGAAGTGTCTCGCCACGTCTCTAGCGCTGGCCCCCTGCACCATCACCCCAACATCGTGCCAGGGCATCCTCGGGGTGGTGCTCCTGTCCACGAGATCCTGATAGGGTCTCTCTAAGTCGTAGAAATCTTTGACTATGAAGTTCGTGTAATCCTTCCCCAACCAGAGTTTCGCAGCTCCAGGGAGACCCTTCATGATGTCCTCATTGTTCCTCAGGACTCCCTCAATGTCCACTGGCTCGTGTATAGCTACGTTGTCCACCTCATCCTCATCGTCGCTGCTGGCGATCTCCTGGGGGTTGTAAACCATATTTATCAATTCTTTTCGTTTCATTTTGACGTTCTGCTTGACCCTGTCGACAGTGTTCTTCGCCATGTCGAAGAGGTTTTTCTTCTGAGGGTCTGGGGTGTTGCATTTTCGATGCTCCATTTCTTGTGGGGGTGACAGGAGGGTCGGGTCGAACTTGTGCTGGGGCGGGGGCGAGAGAGACTGGCGTTTGGGGATCGGGAGAAGGGGGAGGCATTTTGTGGTGGCCATGGCTACTGTGTTGGTGGCGATGGCCAGGGAGAGGAGGACGTGACTGTCCGCTGGGGTCTCGATGGTTCGCTTGCTGCTGGTGCTCGTGATCTTTCCTCTCGTTGGGATGTAGATGCTGGACTGGTGGACTGACCCCAGGTCGGTCAGATGGTGCTCGTTGGTGTCCCAGCGACCGTAGCACAGGTCCAGACCTCCTAGGAAAGCCACTGACTGGTCCACCACGACGATTTTCTCGTGGTGCGCCCAGAGGAAGACCCCCACTCGAGCGTGGTCTGGGTGACGGAGGACTTTTATGTTCTCCGGACACTTCTCCACGAGCCTCTGCTTGCTGTAGTAACTGTTTATGCCGAGGGCCAACTCCACCTCTTTGTAGATCATTACGAAGATCTTGACGCCTTCCTGGGCTTTCCGTTGGAGGATCTTGTCCAGGCGCCAGTAGTCCCCGTCGATTATTGGGCGTTTCATGTAGATCTCTGGGGAGAGCCACCAGTCCGCTATGAAGATCTCCTCTTTGGCGGATTCTAGAGCGTCGGCGATCGCCGACATGTAGGAGGAACCGTCGATGAAGAAGTTGGAGGCGGTGTGCGCACGGTAGGGGGCGAAGGATTGGTGAGGGTTCGGCTGGATGAATGGTCTTCCTGAAACAGGGGAGACGGTTTGGTAACACGCTTTTTGAACTCAGGACTAAATCTCCGCGACAAAATTTCCGCAACAAAAGGCCCAAATGAAAAGAAAACTGAAGACAATTTCTCCAGCGATAATTGTATTGTTGACATCTGATATGCCGCCAATTTATTATTGGTACATTATATCTGTCGATAAATTATCCGATACAGTAGAGGCTTCGTATAAGATAGCTTAGGGACAGAGGAGAGTGGAATTCCGGGAACTCCTGTGCCCCCACTACGCGCTCTCATAGAGAGGAGAACAAGAGGGATCAGCGGGTTTCAAGTAAGATACCTCGCTCGTTGCGTTCGGATTCAATGAAATTTTCATTTTTACTTAATGAATATCGATAACTAATCAATTTATATGTGTTTAATGTTTTGAATTTGTATCGGCCTCATTCCCTTTTGTCTCTAAACATAACCCCGCGTGATAGAATGACAGCTGATGTTGGGGGATTGTTGGTGGACTCGAGAATAATCACAGACGAAAAATTACGATTTTTCGATGGGAAAAGTGAAAAAAAGCTATGTATATTTTCATTACTTACAAAAAGTGGTGTGCCCTCCCTTAAGGTCATTAAACCCTCATGATCATTTCGTTGGTCCCTCCCGTTTGACCCTGAACACCGTTGGATCATTATGACTACTCTCTTCTCGTTGAAAAATGACCGGAACCATAGGTATCTTATAAGAAGACCATGGAACATAAACATTCGGGAGGCGATAAAAGTGCCGAGAGTGGGGGTAGGCCTTGAGCGCTCGGCGCGCGAGGTATCTTATAGAGAGGTATCTTATACGAACCCTCTACTGTATTTCATGTGTTTATAATTTCGAATGATAAACAGTAAGTAGCGAGAAATTTCTATTAAAATTTTTCTTACGTGGAGAGCCCCATTTCGCCCCAAGTTTTCAGACATTTAACAATGATTTTATTATGTAAACATTGCAGGCTTGAATTTGAATCTCGATATTGAACCGTTGGAAAACATTTAAAAAATCTGAGAATAATTATAAAGTTTACTGTTGGAAGAAGATTGATGAAATAATGAAAAAATTGTAATTTTCGAAAATTAAGAGCATTATTTTTCTATAAATAATTCATAAACAATCAATTGTCTACCATAAAAATCATTTGTTTGGCATCATAACAAATTTATTCTATTTAGAATTTTACCAGAAATCGATTTCATGCCTAAAAAAATTAGGTTTCCAAAAATTTAGATAATTTCAATTATTTATTTGCAAACAACGAATGTTTAAAAAAATTATAATTCTGTGCCAAATGTAATTTGAATGAGGCTGAATATTCATGATTTTTTTTCAAATTTTTCTCACGCAATTTGATGATTGAAAATGGTTGAATCTACAGTGTGGTCTATACCAAACTGTAAAAAATACTTGGATATCCTTAAAAGTGAGAGGAATCTGTTGAGAATGTCTTTATAAAACAGGCCGTCGTTAATCCATATCTTTTTTTCAACTTCTAATTTAAAACAAAAATAATCGTATCATGAAATTGTTCTAAGATTGAAACAATTCAGAATTTTACCACTAAACTTATAGAGTAATTGGTATTCGATGCATTTCTCGATCTTAATACTTAAATTTATTGGCTAATGTCATAAGAGTATTGTTTAAACCCCATTGTTTTCATCTCACCTTGATTACTCGCTGCCCTCTGTATGAATTCCAGCCACTCCCTGGCCTTTCTACGTGTCCAGCACTTAATCACAATATGCCTGCTTGAATTCATAATTTGCAGTCCATTCCTCAGTCCAGTAGCATACATACCCGAACTCACTTCGAATCCGTTGTCCATCAGTATCACTGACTTGATCTTCCCATCCTTTGGCGTTATGTACGCAACGAAGGTGTCCTTGACCACCAGATGTCTTCGGTGCCACGTGCCACATAATGCTGTGCAGAAGTAGTAGAGTCTTACGCAGCACATGCCTTCAATGAGACCAAAGAAGTTGCATCCTGCTTTCGCACTTGAACCTGTTCGTTTCAGGATTATTCCTTCCTTTCCTTTTCCACCTAGGTCTTCGATGAAAGAGAGGTACGACAGTTCCATAAAGTTAAGCTGAAACATAAAGTCAGTTAATGAATCCATGAGTCAACGATCTGTTGTTTTGGTCTGGAAGGGCTGTGATGAGACAAAAACATGTTCTCAACTAAGTCTCAAACATAATATGTTTGAAATATTTCGTCTTTAAGGTACAGGATTGCTGTCAACTCGTTATTATTATTCCATTTAAGAATTAAGGATATCCAAGTACTTTAGCCATTTTCGCTTCCGAATGGAAGCTTTGCTTTTGACCGATTTTTCGATTTTAGAATTTTGATTACAAATGGTCTAGAATGTTATGAAAGGTGAAGAAATGACGTTTTCGTCATATCTGCCCGGAAAGTTCGATTTTCCTCCCCAAATGACGGGAGGAAACGAGTCAACGATCTGTTGTTTTCGTCTGGCAGGGGTGTGATGAGAGAAAAACATGTTCTCAAGTAACTCTCAAACAAAATATATTTGAAATATTTCGTTTCTAAGGTACAGGATTGCTGTCAACTCGTCATTATTATTCCATTTAAGAATTAAGGATATCCAAGTACTTTAGCCATTTTCGCTTCCAAATGAAATCTTTACTTTTGACCGATTTTTCGATTCTCGAATTTTGATTACAAATGGTCTAGAATGTTATGAAACGTGAAGTAATTAAGTTTTTGTCATATCTGCCCGGAAAGTTCGATTTTCCTTCCCAAATGACGGGAGGAAAGTGCGAGGGGCTATTCACAGACGTAATCGTGGTGTCACTCGCCAATTTTAATCAATTGTAATCCCAGTGAAATCAATGGAATCATTGTAACCACATGATTACCATATTTGTAATCAAGTTTTGGTAATCAAGTGGTAATCATTCGTAATCACTGTAATCATTGGTAATCAGTGTAATCTTCGTAGTTGCTCCTAATGAGACCGTGAATTTTGTTTTTGAATTTTCGAGCGCGTCATTTCTACCAACGGTAAGTCTCAAGGATCCCTGGATCAATTTTTCTTGGAATCCCAGATGTTTATGGTTCAGAACCTTGTATAGCCAAAGCGTTTGGCACAGAGCATTTGTCCGTGGAAAATTGATTCAACAGAGTTAAAATTTGTTCTTATTCTGGAGAACCAATAACTGAATTATTTTTGAATTATCTGCTGGTAAGTTTCATTTTCCATCAATGGTAGATATTCAGTAAATTCATTTTGATGATAGCACTTATAAATCCCCAAATTTTTAGATGGAGTAATGGAGACTGCATTCCTCTGTTCTAATTCCCGCCCCTGCTTCCTCATTTCTTTGCAGGTTCTAATAATTAATTATTCCATCGATTCATATCTAATAAGAGGCCATTTTTAGTGATTTCAATGATTACAGATGTTTGGTAATCACAGAATGTAATCGACGAAATCATTTGTAATCATGTAATCACATTCTGTGCTCTTGGTAATCACGGTTATCACATAGACAATGGTAATCAGTGTAATCAATCCCGTAATTCTGGGTAATCGATTACATTTTGTAATCGCAGTGTCACCCAATTCGCCTGTGAATAGCCCCTCGGAAAAGTGGCTTATTTCATTCCTCGGATTTCTGCTGTTTTTGACGATCCTTGGAATGACAGAACCCACGTTCCTCCCTGCATCTACGGAGAAAAATCGAACTACACCGTGCAGTTGTGACGAAAAATAGTATGTGCACCTAGGAAGCAAAACAAGACATTCAAACCCGCGTGTTTACCGTCCTTGGATTTGCCTCGGGCAGTAATCTACACAGAGAGAAATGTTCAGTAAAAATGGAACTCACAATTCGCTCAACGATTATGAAATCGACTCAGAAAATTTAAGTGATGGTATCGTAATTTTTCACAGGAGATTCAGATCAAAATTATGGAACGCGCTGGAAAAATTCCGTGACAGTTCTGTAAAATTTCCTACAACCACAGTTCGCTCCGGAATTATGGAAAAGACACGTAATTTTTACTTATTTATTATGGCTTCCGGATGGATGCCGCGTCTAGATTCAGCTTTTTGCCGACGTTTCGCAAACATTTCAGTCTGCATCATCAGGGCTTGGTCGCTCCGATGTCATAATAAATAATAACGTTGGCCGCGAACGCCTCAAAACTCGTACGTAATTTTTATTGAATATTTCTCTCCGTGTACACGCGGCTTGAAATGTTTTGTTTTCCTCCCTTGGTGCACAACCTACTAAAAAATTTTTCTTCTCGTATACCCTTTCGGGTCTTTACGATTTGTTCCCTTCCCACCCCCCCTCCACCCCCTGTACCGCATTTGCCGAAGGGAGGGAAAACCTTATTCGAGGGAAAAACCTGCCCTGGTACAGTCGTCCTTTTTGACGGGACTACCGCTCGGCAGTGAAACTGTGAGATTAGAGCGCTCTAACCGCACGGCCACTACCGTCGGTCACAATCTACTATTTTACGGTCATGTCTGTATGTATGGATCCGACAACTTGGGTTTTTGGTGATTAATTTTGAAAAAACTCAACATAAATACGGTGAAATTTGTAGATAAAAATCTGAAATTTTGGCTCATTGCAGCTGTTACTGAGCTCAACTTTCGCGCGCTGTTTCAGTCCGATCGGTCCAGTAGTTCTTGAGATATAACAACTTATTTAAATTTCGTTTTTCCTCAATATTTCAAAAACTACTGCATCGATTTCAATTTTTTTTTTCAAAATACTCATCTCAATGGCCTCTATGTGGGTCAATCAGCATAGATAGACTCTTTAATAGACAGTTTCGAGACATTACCATTTTTATTTTTTCATGAAAAATCTTGTACGCACGATAACTTGAGAAACAAAGGAGATAGATTGAGGTGATTAGCAAATCTGATCAAATTGCGGTTTAACCAGACTTCTTGTCTATAAAACTCCTGTGACGGTTACGATCCAAGAAATCCACTTTTAATTCAACATATTCAGTGTTCTTGATTCCACCTGTGCCACGTGGGATGGCACAGGTTCGATTCTTGAGTGAGGTTGAGTACTTCGAGATTTGATGATTAAGAGGTTTTTTTTGAAGGAAAGAAAAAAAAAATTACCAATTATCTGTCAGTGGTCAGTGTTGCCCTAGGGAGCCGTTTTGCCCTACCCTCCCCTATAGAAATTCGTATACGTGAAAGAACATATTGATTCCAATCGACTTAATAAACTGCGATGAGTCATACAAAATCTATCGAATTGTCAGGCGCGCGGAGCGCGTCTTCGATCTCGTGACGCAAAAAGTAACGGTCACATGTCTTCTGTCGAAAGGTTCGAGGCCCTGCTCGTTTTCCCTTTGAATTAGTCTCTTAGTTTTTCAGACTGAAGGAATAATTTGAGAACTTACTGTTTCTGCATGACGTTTGTAAATCTCAATCCTCAATAAATTAGTTAAGTAATCCTCCAATTCTTTCATTCGATGACTAACGAGTTCGGATGGGAGGAGTGCATCAGGTCTGTTCGGAAATCTGAAATAAGAATTGCGTATAAATACCACAAAGTCTTGGATGGAGAATATCTAGTGTTGATGGGTGTCAGAAAAAGTCGAAAGCTGTATTAAGGATAATCGGGCGAGCCCGGAGGTTTAGAAAAAAACAGCCATTTTTTTACGTATTCTTTAAATGATGGAAAAGGCATGTGCAAAGTTTCAGACTGGGGAGCATGGTTAATTTATTATGAATTTTTGAAAAAGTGGTTATTCAACCTGTGATCTTATAGAAATCACAAAAAGAACTGCAAAACTCAAGGAAAAAAAGCAGCCAAAGTCATGAAACTTTAGACACATTTAGAACATGTGATCAATGATTTTTTGAGTGAAAAAGATTCTCGCCCGGAAGCATTGTTTATTAATAATAGCGAAAAAAGTACTGAAAAATGAAATTTCTGCGCACGCAGCCCGAACGAGCAGCAACGTCTCAAGTACCGATCGGGTGGGGGTAGCGCGGTCAATTTAAACGTCTCTTGAGAGAGAGCGATGAAGCGCTGGGATTGGAGCTCCTTCGAACCAGTGGTACCAGCTCCTCGTGAAAAAAAAAAACACTACCTACGATGTTGCCACTTTTTCGCATGGATTAATATTTTTTGATTGATTAAAAAAAAAACAATCTGAAAACCATTCAATGCGTGGAACAGATACAAATAAATTTGATTAGCTCCAAAAATAATTTTTAACCGGAGATACTCTCTAATATTGCCTGAATTTTGAATTCGAATGGGAAAAATTTTTTTGCTCAGCGATTGGTTTTCTGCAGGAAAACAATAGAAACCCCATCGTCTCACCTCCTACATTTCCTCCTCA
Organism: Diachasma alloeum; assembly: GCF_001412515.2. Lineage (NCBI taxonomy): Eukaryota > Metazoa > Arthropoda > Insecta > Hymenoptera > Braconidae > Diachasma > Diachasma alloeum. The sequence continues at coordinate 703,667 of NW_021680510.1, forward strand.
CCCGATTATCCTTAATGTACCAATGTGACCGTTTGCGGAAATTGTGAAGAAAAATTATGTTCGTCACTCGATCAAAAAACTTTTTTTGATTCGTGTGATTGCATTCCTCGGCTTCGTCTCGGTCTGCAAACCTCCCATTCGTCAGAAGTTTTTTAGTTATTAAGTTTTTAAGTCATTTTTCCGTACTGATCTTTACTTTTCCTCGTCCGGGGATTGGTATTGACCCTTCCCCAAACTCATAAAACTGAAAATCACTACGGAAAAATATCGTTCACGAGCACTGTGCCATGGGGTTTTTTTACTCGTGTGCATAGAGAGAAATATTCAATAAAAAAGACGTAGCTTTTCCGTAATTCCGGAGCGAAATGTGGGTGTAGAAAATTTTACCGAACTGTCACGAAATTTTTCCAGAGCGTTCCGTGATTTTTACCTGAATCTCATGTGAAAAATTACGATACCGTCACTTAAATTTTTTGAGTCGATTCCGTAATCGGTGAGCGAACTGTGAGTTCTGTAATTTTTACAGAACATTTCTCTCCGTGTGGATGGCCTCCGAGCCGTAGGCGAGGACGGGCCAACCACACGAGTAAAAAAACCCCATCGCAACAGCCCAGGAACAATATTTTTCTGTAGTAATTTTCAAGTTTTCGAGTTTGGGAAGTATGTAATACCAATTCCCAGACGAGAAATCGTGAGAAGCAGTACAGAAACTATTTGGGCCTGGTGACGAAAACAGGGATCCCCATCAATATTAAATTTCTGTAATATTACAAGAATTTGACCCTTACATGACTGAAAGTTTTAAATATATTCATTAAATTTTTCAAATAATATAATATTAATAATCCGATTTTTTTACGAATAATGATATACTTAAAATTTGTTAATATGAAACTGTAAATTTACTACTAAATGAATAATTCAAATTTCTTGAAAGGGGATTTTCGACTACACAAGTAATCGTCAATCTTCCTACCTAAAATTATTGATTGATAAAATAGTTGAAAATTTGAATATTTGAATTGATGATACTTAAGTACTCAATAAATTTCAAGAGTGATGTTATCTAATTAAGGGCTGCAATATTAACCGTAATAAAATATTACAAATTTGGCTATCCCTGGCCGAAAATAGCTATTTTTCACACCTATCGTAGTATACTATTATTTCTTATCCATCTGATGATCGGTCATCTCCAGAAGGGTTCGGGGATATCTTCAGATTGTACATCGAAAGAGTTTCGAAGGGGAGAAATACGCATCAATATATAAAGTCAATATGACAATTGCCTCGTGTTTGACTCAACCGTCCAGGATATTCTGAGAATAATGCGTTTTTTATAAGATTCACTTCAATATTTTTTGCTGCACCGTCTCTATTTATTCACTTGTTCAAATACCTTGGCAAAGCTCCTCTGCACTTCCTCTTCTTATTCTCCTCCAAATTCTTCAGACTATTCCTTCTCTCTCGATGGCTCCTCGTAGGAAATGGAATATTCAGACTAGCTCTGTACAATTTCAACTGGTTATGCAAATGCTGAATGTGTTTGTACCTCTTCTTAACTGTCCAAACAAATGGCCCATGCTTAAACTCAATTGTGTATAAATTTGGGTTGATGGGGTGTGTGGTAACACTCCTTTCATTTTCGATGATGTTCACTCGAATCTCTTCACCACGTATAAAAATATTTGTGTTAGGGTTCTTAAATTTAACTGCTGGTGCATGAATCGAGGAGAATGGAATGATTTTTCGTTGGTGCTTGTTGAGGTGATCATCAGTTATGTCTGGGAGATTTATCGTTTCTCCATTCTCGATTATCGTGATGTCGAGGGAGTCTGGGACTCCGAGTTCATCATCGTACTCAGAGTCGTGGGACAGACCAGTGTCCTCACTTATTTCTCTATTTAGCGTTACGTTTGTTTCTTCAGGGGCTGCTACCGTCGGCATTGTAATGAGTTTATTTCGTTGTTTGGCTTTAGCCTAAAAATGTTTCGTCATCTGGAGAATAACTAAATTGAGGAAAATATGGCTATAAAACTGTTGAAAATTATCTATACTCCTTGGAAATTTCTATCAAATCATAGTTCCACTGAAATTTAAGGGAATTTCGTAATTGAAAGCTCACAATTTCTTGAAAAAAATAAATGGAAACTGTTCACTGAGAAAACAAGTCGATAATGAGTTCCCAGAGGCAAAAATAATCGATAAAATTATGATGTGATTTTTCAGAGATAAGATTTTTGAATGAATTACTCTATACCAGGATGTATTGAATCGATCAACACAAAATTTTATACACAGGTGTGATTCAATAATGCTAATTAGTAGCTAGAATCTCAGATGTTTATTCCAAGTTTTGCGTGGATTATGGAACGCCACATTAATTTTGAAATTAAAAAATTAAACAAACGCGAATATCTCGAAAACTTTGTATGAATGAGTATTCATATTTTGATTGATGTTGATAGGGGGCGATAAGACGAGTATTTTGACAAAAAATAAAAATAATCGGACCAGTAGTTTGGGAGATATTGAACAAGACATTTTTTCACAAAAAATTGAATATCTTCTAAACCACTTGTCCGATTTCGTCTATCCACAATCCTATCCTGCAATACTATAAGAGCTACAATCTCACCAAATTTCAATCCCCTATTTAAATATTTTTGGGAGTTATCGTGCAGAAAACGATTTTCTCATAAAAATGAAAAATGCCGATTATTACTAAAATGTCCCTAGTTACATAGCAGTATTGTGATTTGATTTGATGGATATTATCACAAGAAATATTTTGGCGTCTAAAAAATTCAATTCAGTCACGTAGTTTTCGAGATATTAAGGAAAAAAAATTTGTGAGAAATTGCTGTGAAATTGCGGCCCGAAGTGCGAAAGTAATACCAATTACGAAAACCAAAATCAACCTTCAACCTTCAACCTTTGGTTTTACGAAATTTCAGAGTTTGAGCTCCAACTGTAGTCCTTTTTCTGTGAAAACTCACTAAAATATTCTGAAAAATTCTGAAATTCTGAAATATTGTCACGTTTCATGATATTCTACGTCATTTCCAGGCAAAATTAGAAGATCGTCAAAATCAACTATTGCAAAGCTTCCACTCGGAAGCAAAAACACTGATAAAAAACGTGTTTACTTATGGCTGAATTAAGCCCAGAATAATAATCTATTAATAATGCGAAAAAAAGAAAAATTTTTGAGAATTCTGAGAGGATTTTTTTGAGAATTCTGTTTTTATGAATTATTTCTTTGTGTCAAGAAATTCATGGCTCGAAAATGGACAAGAAAAAAATATCTTATACAGAGAAGAAAAAACTTTCATCAAGAGATTTTATACTTGAGTTTTTGTCCGTAAGATGAGGCATAATTCAGTAGCGAAAATGTAAAACGGTACAAGTCAATTTTTAATATTGATCAATTTTCAATGAATATCTCAGAATCTAAGGGAGATAGCAAAATTGTTGTTATAACCTTTTTTGTAGAGCCGATTGAGTGCTACAACAAACGTAATTACGAAAATTTCGTTATCTCCCTTAGATTCGGAAATATTCTTCAAAATGTCACCTGGGAGATAAGTCGACTTAAACCGTTTTGCCACTTCGCTATTGAATTAGATCACAACCAGAAAGCGATTTCTCGAACCAAGTCAAGTAGTTTTTGCATTAAAATATTTAAATTTGAGACTAAAAAACTATTGAATGAATTGATTCAACTAGATTTCGTTTGAGAAATCACTTTGTTGTCATGAAAAATTTATCCTCGTCTTTGGGTCAAGTGCAAAATCTCTCGACGACAGTTCATTTTTTCTCAGTGTAAAATATTGTTTGCTTGTCAATTTTCGAACTATGAGTTTCTTAATTCAATTTTTTCATGAAAACTAATCGAAATTAGGCACAATCTAGGTAAATATATTCTTGAATTCTAAATGGATTGACATTCTGTGTAATTCGGTAGTGAATATTCATGTTTTGATTGAAAATTCAAGTGTATGTCGGAGAATTCTCATCTGTTGCTTAATAATTTGGAACTTCCTTGAATTTTCAGTAAAATTTTAAATTACACGATTTTGTCGGGACAAAATTTAATTCAATCTCGTTCTTCTAAAAGTTATTACGAAATGCTCCACGTAATTACAATTTCTTCCTAACAGTATATAGTAAAGTAGTTCGATTTATAAGATGAAAATATTCTCCAATTTTTCGGAGAGACTTTTTTCAAGGACAAAGCCTCAAGGGTCCTTTGGATAGTCAATTTTATGGGCTACAACAAAAGGTTTTCTAATGTTATATCTCAAAATCTTGGATAATCGCTCAATCAACAAAGACTAGATAAGACTCTGACGATTTCACTTTTGTTACCGGCTTCAGTTGAAAAATATTTTGACATAACGACTTCGGAAAATCTTCGGAAAATGTTTTCATAACAAAATCAACTTGATAACAAAGATTAATAATTATTTGAAAGATTTGTGAAATCTCAGAAACAATTTGAAGGGGAATGATTTGATTTGATTTGATTAAGGGGAGATCGCACTAAAATTTCGAAATTGCTGGTGCCTTCACCGGTCGTGCTGATGAGTTTACTACTTCAGTTCTAATGTAAAAAAGTACGAAAAAATGAGATTTTGATTTTTTAATATTTGTGTTCTTTTAACGTCGTTTCGTTCTTAGACAATTTTTTCCATCCAAATTTCAGCCAATAGATTTGCACCATTCGATGGTATTTTGCACAGCGTACAGTGTATGCAACTGATAATTCTTTATGTTGTTTATAAATAAAAAACAAAAGGTCAAAAAACAAAGTTTCTATCTGTGAACTGCGAATTTCGTTTTATAACGCAATTGTCTTGGTCAAAATTTTGATGGGAAAATTATCGTTGTACCTTGTGGCTATTGGATTTACGAGAAGACTGTTGAGAATTTTTGACTGAAATTGATGGTACATTTCTTGGAATTCAGCGCCATTTAGATAGTTATATTCTTGAATTTTCAATCTATTTCACACCAAAAATTCATGTTTTGATAAAAAATTCAAGTGAGTTGATGAACTTTCGTTTTCCTGTTGCTCAAAAATCTAGAATTTTCAATTAAATTTGAAATTTAATTATTTTTCCCTCCAAATGGTACTCAATAGCTCTTTCCTGAAAATTGCTACTGAACTTTCCATGAAATTTCATTTCTTCTCTAATAGTCCAGTTGGAATTTTAATATTTGTGTAGTTTGTACTAGAATTATTGCAATTCAATATTTTGAAATATCCCAATAGTAAACGAACTCAATGTTTCAAGTAAAAATGTTAAAGAAAAATTGTAATTTTACTGGGAATATTAAAATTTCTAGAATCATTGCATTTTTTGTTTCAAAAATTTGTAAAAATTTAGGAGTGATTTTTGACAATTTTTTCAAATTTTTCAATGAAAAAAAAATTCCCTTCACTTTTAAGACTAAAGGAGTACTCTTCACTAATTTTTTTTGTTTGAAATTTTGCTAACAATCCTAAACAATAATTTGTAATTCATTTTTTTTTTAATTTTGTTTTCCTGTGGCTCAAAAATCTGGAACTCCTTTGAATTTTCAATTAAATTTGAAATTTCATTACTTTTCTCCTCTAAATGGCACTCAATAGCTCTTTCCTGAAAATTACTACTGAACTTTCCCTAAAACTTCAGTTTTTTCTAACACTATAGTTACAATTTAAATATTTATGTAAATTTCGTACTAGAGTTATTGCAATCCACTATTTTGAAGTATTCGAATGATACATAAACTCAATATTTCAAGTAGAAATTATAATATTTTTTGATATTTTTACTTGGAATATTAGAATTCGTAGATTCGTTTTTTTTGTTAGAAAATTTATAAAAATATACGAGTGATTTTCGAAGATGTTTTTTCAAATTCTTCAATAAAAAATGAAAAATTTCCTCATTTTCAAAACTGAAGGGGTAATAAGTAGGGGACAATGAGGTAAAATGGACACTGTTTACTTTTTCTCAAATGCTACTGACTTATTGAATCGTTAATAAAATTGTATCATTTTTTTTCAATAAAAAGGGCAATTCTTCCCCCTTGTGATGAGCCTAAACTGTGCTCAGTTGATAAATATATTTATGAGTTATGAATATTTTTAAAAAAGTGAAAGGTGTCCATTTTACCCCACCCTCCCCTCCTCTTCATTGAGTTTTTTATCTAAAATTTGCCTGCCAATCCCCAACAATACTTTGTGATTCATATTTAAAAAAATTTCGTTTCCCTGTTATTTCAAGATCTAAAATTTCATTTAATTTTCAGTGAAATTGGAAATTTCATAATTTTCCCCTCTCCCCCCGAGTCGAGTTTAAATCGTGAACATTACTACTGAACAATTCATGAAATTTCAAATATCCCATGAGATTTTTTAAATGGAGAATCTTCCCAATATCAGAAAAAATGACAGAAAAATTTCAATCCTCGTGGTTCCCAGGACCTTTAAAATTTCAAAAATACCCCATAAATTCATCACGCTGTAAACCACCTCAAATGATCCTCTCATCAACGACAATCAAAACAATAGTCACGACTCGTCTCATGAATCCTCACTCAATCATCATGACCACCGACAACTTCATTACTAATAACTCGATTCTTTTGTAACACCATAAGACATTTCATAAAAATCCTTGAAAACTGAACACAATGCACTGAATGTTTTTTTATATCCTTGAGATTGAGGTCACTGTGACGTGCACGTGAAAATATGAGGGTTTACGTCAACTTGAAATTCGTCATAAGTTCTCGTAATATTAATTAAAGACAAAGAACTCATCACATCACAATCAACTTGAGTCTGAAATCTTCCTTTGATTGAAGAATTGAAAAGGATACAATTTAAAAAATCCAGAGGCACTATTGTCTTCAGCTGTTGCAGCATAACTCAGTTTTACGTTAAGGTTATGTCTGGAGTAATTCCAACGATGCAAAATCACCCCCCGAAGTGTCTATTTCTATCTATGATAAAAAAAGTTGAGATAAGGAAGCACGGACGTTTGTGTCACATTGTCACTGGAGAGCTGTTAATTGGTAAGGTCTACGCGCTCAGACTGATTCACAGCCTGACACTTCATTTGATTCGTTCAACCCGCTTGATCATCTCGTGTGTTAAACAGGCATTTAACAGCCGAAAACCTACGGACTTATCCGAACGCTCGCGAGTGTCGGGCGACTGAGTCGAGCCCTAGGTCGTGTGATCATCTAGACTCAGATACTTAGATAACGCCGAAACATGTAACACCCTACTTTAGAAAGAGACAATATCTATGCGCGCGCTCTCGCGCGCGCTGATCTATTTGTTGAAATGAAGAAATGGAATTCATTGAATTTAATTTTCTCATTAATACCTTATAAATATTGATAATGAATCAAAAAGAATTCGACTAATGATTGAAGTGAATAGCGAAGTAGAGTAAAAGAATCTATAAAGAATTTTTCATTTTCAATTAATTATCTTCATTTTTTTAAATAATCGGTCTCCATAAAAGGATAGAATTCATTAATTTCATCGATGATATACATCCATGTGAAATATACATATATTATATATATATTATATATATGACGTGAAAAAAAACTTTACCACTGAAGAATTTGAAATTATGTCACTGAAGAATTTGAAAATGCCACGTGTTTTTTTTGTGAATAACTTCGTGTCACATATTGACCAATCAGAATTAAAGATTAGCGGTCAGGCAGTTTCGAGATATTTCGATATAAAACAACTTCACGTTTCTTTCATCTTTAGTAAATAGGATCTATTCATTTATTGAAATGAAGAAATGGAATTCATTGAATTTCATTTTCTCATGAATACCTTATAAATATTGATAATGAATCAAAAAGAATTCGACTAATGATTGAAGTGAATAGCGAAGTAGAGTAAAAGAATCTATAAAGAATTTTTCATTTTCAATTAATTATCGCCATTTTTTTTAAATAATCGGTCTCCATAAAAGGACAGAATTTATAAATTTCACCGATGATATATACACATGTGAAATATATATGTATATATATGACGTGAAAAAAAAATTTACCACTGAAGAATTTGAAATTATGTCACTGAAGAATTTGAAAATGCCACGTGTTTTTTCTTGTGAATAATTTCGTGTCGCATATTGACCAATCAGAATTAAGGATTCAGTTTCGAGATATTTCGATATAAAACAACTTCACGTTTCTTGCATCTTTACTAAATAGGAAAATACAAATACGAGAAGATTTCAAAGTATTACGCTGAGGAAAGAATAGCGGAGTTGTTGAACATGGAAAAAAAAAACCTAATTCAAGTATATAATTTTAATTGTTCGTTAAATCTCGCTTCGCTCGATTAGATCGCAGTTTATCGGGCCTAATGACATAAATTCAATTTTTAGACCTTGTCCGTACTGGAGATACAAATGCCTCACATGACCCGTCATATTACTCTGTCATGTGACCGTCATTGACTGTCACATAACGAGTCATTTATGGCGGCTGTCACAATTCCCCTCCCGCTGCTGTATGATCGTCACAATCTTCCAAAAAATATGACAATCATATATGACCTCGCTTCGCTCGATTAGATCGCAGTTTATCGGGCTCAATGACATAAAATATTGTATGCCACAAGGCGATAAAAGTATTATCTGACGAACGTGATTATAATTATAACGCCGCATTCGCCCGATAATACTTTTATCGCCTTGTGGCATACAATATTTTATGTCATAAAATTATTATTACAATAATAATAACAATAATAATTAATTATTATTATTAATTATTATTAATAATATTAATTATTATTATTAATTATTATTATTGTTTGTGTTATATCGATCTATTATGATCCAAAAAGTCCGAAATAGTAGATTATGTCATTAGGCGATAAAAGTATTTATCGCCTAATGACATAATCTACTGTTTCGGACTTTTTGGATCATAATACATCGATATAACACAAACAATCCAAAATTTAAATTTGAACGATTACAAAGCTTCCATTCAGAAGCAAAAATGGTGGGAAATATCCTGATTGATCTTCGGAGTTTATTCATTCGGGGGAATGTTGATCCTGATACTTTACGCTCCCTTCGAATTGTATTTTTTTGTGTTTATCTATAGTCAGATGCAAGATTTTCTGAACCCATCTAGTTATTTCAGTCTAGATAATTATAAGATCTGTATCTGAGATGGGCGATCTTGATAAGGTAGGAATCTATGTTTTTCGAATTGTTTGTTTTGTCTTGATTTATTTTATCAGATTTCTACTTTCATTGTTTCGATTTCTTGGATCATGAGGTGATGATTGTATTCATCATGTTGTGATTAATAATATGGAAAAATTAGAAATGGGGGAAATGAATTGTTGAGGTTTCTGGGTCACGATTGAAAGGCCTCGTTTAACTTTTTTCGTCGTTGATGCGAGACACTTGTAATGAGCAATGCAACCTAGAATGAGATTTGAATTAGGTAGGGAAATTTCATGGTTTATGTGGGAGTTTGTAATTTAGTAATTGTGGAGGATTAGGATCATTAAGAGCGCGATTCGAGGTCTGGGGGAAATACGCGGTTGTTGGGGTTTTTGTAATGTGGTGCAAGTATGAATCAGAAGTGAATGGCGGTGATTAGGGCATTATCTTGGGTGATTGAGACTGATAAGGGGAATAAGAAGACTACAATCAATTTCGTGGAAATTTTCATTATTAGAATTGCGTTTTGGAGGAATTTATCGACTGATTTGACGTCACAGAGAGAAAAAAACTCTGGTTCCTAGAACCAGAATTTTTACTTATTTTCAGAAACTTATGGTTTTAAGGTATACCCGTAAAAACAGGTTTCTCTGACGATTGCTCCTATAATTTTTACAGATAATGTTTATAATATTCTCCAGCTATTGAAACAAGATGAATATTTTGGAAAAAAAAATTGAAATCGGTTGAATAATTTTTTCGATATTCAAGAAAATAGATTTAGATACAAACGTGAATATCCCCTCAACTAACCATCCGATTTAGCCCATTTTCAATAGGAAACATTCTGGCACAAAACGGAAACTTCATCCCAAATTTCAAATTAATATGTCAATTTTTGTAAAAGTGTGAATGCTAACAAAGATTTGAAGTCAAAAACCGACAAATGGAAATGTCTGGGAAACTTTGTATGAGCGGGTATATATATTTTGATTAATTAAGATGCCATCGAGACGAATATTTTATGAAAGAAATTGAAATCGGTTGAGTAGTTTTTGAGATGTTTGCGAAAAACGATTTGGAAACAAATGGCGAGTAAAATACGTTTCTATTAAGATTGTAATTTACGATTTGTTAAGCGTGAAATACGCTTAGTGAAACGTAAAGAACGCTTTGTTTGGGCGTAATTTACGTTTTTATTTTTTACCGTAAAATAGGTTTTTTTAAAGCCTCAGGGTGACTGCCCAGGGAACGGAATTTATACGGATACGCATCTACGTACACCAATCAGAGGCAAGCCAATAAAATTGACGGGGAAATCGTATGTGCTAATTGATTATACGGATGCGTGCCCCTAAATTACGATTTTCATACCTGAAAAACCACCAGACATCATATCAGTAGCGAAGTGGTAAAAGGAGATAAGTCAATTTTGACTATTGACCAGTTTTCAATTAATATCTCGGAATCTAAGGGAGATAGAAAAATTTCTGTTATAACCTTTTTTGTTGATCCAATTGAGTGCTACAATAAATGTAATTACGAAAATTTCGCTATCTCCCTTAGATTCGGAAATATTCCTCAAAAACTCAACTGGGAGATAAGTCGACTTATCTTCGTTTACCACTTCACTACTGATATTGGCGTTAAGCGTATGAGGAAAAAAATAGACTTGAATTGAGTATATTTTATACTAGAATTCTATTCTAAAAGGAACATACACTTAAAGTCGATAACTATCGATATCTCGCAAGTCTGTCACGCTTATTCCTCATTGGTTCCAGTCGTCTGAGGCGGCAAATTTAATTCATGATTAATTCAGTAGCGAAGTGGTAAACTGGTATAAGTCGATTTTGACTATTGACCAGTTTTCAATAAATATCTCGAAATATAAGAGAAATAGCGAAATTGTTGTGATTTCCTCTTTTGTAGCTCTCAATTTGCTCTACAAAAAAGGTTATTACAGCAATTTTGCTATTTCCCTTAGATTTTAAGATATTCATTGAAAACTGGGCAATAGTCAAAATCAACGTATACCGGTTTACCACTTCACTACTGAATTTAATTTTGAGATTTACAATTATGATTGTTACAATTACAGCGCGCGTTCGGTCTCGTTAAGTAGATATATAAACCTGATTCGAGTATATAATATACTAGATTCAAGTATATTTTATTATACTCAAAAGGGGGGATGGGTGTTTTAATTCGAGGATGATTATTCTGCATCAGCCCAGGTAGTTCCAAGGGCTCTCAAGTGTAATATAAGGGTCAGACACTAAGTGTGAGAATATAGGGGTCAAAAAGTGGAGATTAAGAAATGAGGGTTGGAATATTAGAGTCAAAAGCTGCGGACCTGAATGTAAAGGTGAAGGAATGAGGGTCAGAATGTTAGGGTTAAAAGAAGCGAGTCAGAATATTAGGATAAAAAAATTAGGGTCAGAATATAAAAGTGAAAAAAGTGGGTGTCAGGCAATGAGGGTCATATAAGGGCTAAAAACGGTGATCAAGCATAATATATCACTTATATTTAGACTCTCATTGCTTGCCCCCCACTTTTTTTACTTTTATGTTCTGACCCTAATGTTTTAACCGTAATATTCTGACCCTCATTTGTTAACGTCCACTTTTTGACCCTCACATTCTGACACTTAGTGCCTGACCCTTATATTACACTTAAGAGGGCTTGCTACATCCCGGCGTAATACAAAAGATCTTCGAATTGAAATACCCATTCCCTAATTGAGTATAAAATATACTTGAATCAAATATATTTTATACTCAATTCAAGTACATTTTTTTGCCGTGTAACTTGCATTTAGCAAAGCATAAATTACGCTTAGCAAAATATAATATCCGTATAGGTTTTTCTGTGCGTATGCAATCGGCGTTTATAGGGGAGGGTGGGGTAAAACGGCCCCCCTTCAATTGTCAATAACTTGTGAATGACATTGTGAAAATTCCCAGTTTCAACTTCATTTTGAAGATAATTTTTCATTCACCAAAACGAGCTCCAACTCATCCCAATCGGATTATTGAATCGGAAAATATTGACGGTTGAAGGGGGGCCGTTTTGCCCCATCCTCCCCTACATAATTTTTGTGTCCATCCGAATGACCATTGTGACAATTTTGAATATGATGTAATGTAATTCAGAATTAATAAGTGATTGTTGTTGACCGTCGAATAATGATTAAGTAAAAATTAATCGGCCTTGCGGTCACAAGAGATGGGAGAAAAAACTAGACGTTTTTGACGATAAATAAGCCAATGTTTTGACCCATTCTGCGGGTCCTCTTCAAGGCTTGTTTATTTGATAACCAAAAGCAGTCAAATAGAAAAACGTCTGTACATTTCAGAGCAATGTCAGAGTGTGTAGCACCATCGTGGGTGTCATATAGAGTCAAAAAGATGGTTCTCAAAAACTATTGTCGAAAAAATAGTAATAGAAGTTATGTGCGCGACGAATAACACAATAAATATGTCAAGAACTCTTGTGAGGGTTACTAAACTCGAGTCAACAAGGACTCAAGTCCCCCGAAAGATCGTATGACTTCAACAGAATGTAATTCAGAATGTTTTTTTAGCGTAATGCAATAAAATGCAATGAAGAAATGAATTTATAAGTCTTAGGAATCCCATAGATATATTATATCATTTATGATTAGTTTATAAATTACGTATTACCAAGCTCGAGATGATATACTAATATGACTTTAGACATAATTAATAATTATCAATAGACACAATTCATAATTATTAATCAGCCACGTCGTGTCACCGGAAGAGATGATGGGATTTTTCCCTGACGGGTGTCTCCGCGTATCAATGTCAGAAGTACGCTGACATGCGTGGGGATTTCTGTCAGTGGGAGGCAACTTGCGGTCATCTGACCGAGTTTCGGAGTATGATTAACTACTGGTCAAGTGGGAATTGAGTTCCACCAATGTCAAGGGAAAGTTGGTAATGATGGGAGTGATGTGCAGTGTCGTATGGAGACATCCTGCCGCTTTTATTCTCAGAGAATTGGAGTTTTCAGGAAATACATAATTTTTGTTATTAGGAAAGAATGAGATAAGGCGATACTTTTCCAATCGAAGATAGGAAACTGTGGAGGCGCAGAACTAATGGAAAGAACCGAAGATTTTCATTTTATTTCTTCCATTAAAAATTTGAAAAAATTTCTTAGTATAATATAATGGGGGTGTTTTTTATAGGATTTGCTATTTAAAGCAGCTGTACTCATCCGGCTCGAGTTATTGAGTGTTATCGCAAAAAAAAAATTCGAACAATTATTGTTTTGATGTTGACAATTTTTTTATCACAAATTTTTGTGAATTGTTTACTGAGGAAGTTTTTGTGTCAAATAACCAACAAGTGGGAAATTACTTTCCAATAGCTTTTTGCTAATAAATTCGCAATTTATTTCTGAATGGAATTCGTATGGTGTATTCTAAATTGAATTCAAAGATTCATTGAATTTAACATTGTCCTAACCTCGGCAGCCAACATTGCCTCAACGCTGGCAGCCAACGTTACCCCACCATTGGTAGCCAACCTTGCATCAACGTTGACAACCAACATTACTCCAACATTGGTAGTCAACATTGCCCCAACGTTAATATTCAATATTGCCCCAATATTAGCAGCCAACATTACCCCACCATTGGTAGTCAACATTACCTCAACGTTGACAACCAACATTATCCCAACATTGGTAGTCAACATTGCCTCAACGTTAGTATTCAATATTGTCCCAATATTGACAGCCAACATTACCCCAACATTGATAGTCAACATTACCTCAACGTTGACAAACAACATTATCCCAACATTGGTAGTCAACATTGCCTCAATGTTAGTATTCAATATTGCCCCAATATTTGCAGCCAACATTACCCCAACATTGGTAGTCAACATTACCCCAACGTTAATAGGCAACATCTTCCCAATCTAAAAAATTTAACGGCATTCCATCTTATGACTCGTGATTCAAGTTTCTTTCACCCAAAAAAAAACATGTTTATGTTGAGACTGATAATCTGAAATTGGGAATTCTGAAAGCCTCAAATTGACATTTCCAAATTTCACAAGACTTTTAATATTCACAAGTCGAGACTTTCCGATATCTCAAATCGAGACTTCCAAAAAAATTGAGATTTTCAGGACGCCGCTTAAAGAACAATTTCAAGTTGAGATCAAAAGTCTCGACTTGAGAATTTCAGACTTCAAATTAAAACTTGAAAATCTTATTTTAAAACCTTTGAAATCTTAAAATAAGGTATTATTTCTTTGGGTGTCCCGATCCTGAAATTTTTTCAATTTTTTCTTCAGATTTGCGTAAGAAAATCGCTTATTTTGGGGACAACGCAAATTTGGGTCAGGGGTCCCTAAAAATTGGTGATAGTTCTCCAAAAATCGAAACTCTTCAATTCTTTATTCTGTGTAATAGTGAAAAACCGTAATGAACCAAGATACATTTCTAATTTCTTCAGGGGCGAATGGGGCAAAATGAATATGACGTGCGTAAAATGGTTATTCTGGTTTTTTGGCAATTCAAATTTGGATCAGGAGTCCCTAAAAAATGGGGATAGTTCCCTAAAAATCGGAACTTTACTTTCTTCTGTGTATGTGATAGTATACTGTTATAAAAAAAATTAAATTTCATGAACAGTTGACTACCAATTTTTAGGACAGTGACACTGAATGCGATTTAGGGAAAAAATCATGAAATTTCAGGTTTCACTGAAAATTCAGTAAAATTCCCGACTTTTAAGGCGCATAAAGACGAGAATTCCTTCATTTATTTTCATTTCCAATCTGATATGAATATTCATATGTCAAACGGCATTGAATTTTCAGCGAAATCTGAAATTTCATGATTTTTTCCCCCTAAATCGTATTCAGTGTTACTGTCCTGAAAATTCAAGATTATATTTACCAGAATTTTCTGGTTTTCTATTCATTTTCAGGGAAAAATGTAACGGAAATTTACAGTTCTGTTTGACTTTTCCACGAAATTCTGAATTTTCAATGACAAGATTTCCCGAAATTTCAGCGAAATTGGAACACGATAAAAATTTCCGGAATTTGGCACGGCAAATTCAGACAAAAATGTATAACAGTGTAGAAAATCGCAACGAACAACAAAAGACGCATTTCTAATTTCCTCAGGGGCGAGTGGGGGAAAAACGAATATGACGCGCGTAAAATTCAGTAGCGAAGTGGTAAACCGGTATAAGTCGATTTTGACTATTGCCCAGTTTTCAATAAATATCTCGGAATCTAAAGGAAATAGCGAAATTATTGTAATTTCCTTTTTTGTAGCTCTCAATTGACTCTGCAAAAAAGGTTATGACAACAATTTTGCGATTTCCCTTAGATTTTGAGATATTCAGTGAAAACTGGGTAATACTCAAAATCGACTTATACCGGTGTACTACTTCACTACTGAATTGTTATTCTGGTTTTGGCAATTCAAATTTGGGTCAGGAGTCCTTAACAATTGGGGATAGCTCCCTAAAAATCGAAACTTTTTTTTCTTCTGAGTATGTAATAGTAGAAAATTGCTTTGAAATCATCCACGCTCGAGTAAACATTCATCCTACAGATTGAACCAACCAATGTCCATAGCGCCATGACTGACCGGCTCCAGTCGACTAGAAGCCGGACTTTTGAATCTAATTGCTGAAAGCGGCGTGCGTATGCCTCGAGGATCAATCTCCCTCCCTTTCCTCATTGAGCTTACCAGTGGGAGGGACTTGAATGCTCGGGGTAGGGTGAATTCAACACGAGCGAAAGGGAAAATACCGTCGTGTCTTGGCACGTTCGCCACTTTATTTTTTGTCCATTTTCTTCCTTTTCGTTTCATTCACCGACTGGACTAACACTCTCTCTCTTTCTCTCTTTTTCCCTCGCCACTGTCCCTGCCCCGTTTTTTGACACGGCGATTCGATCGGCTTTTCATTTGTCTTCGACACTCCGACTGAGTTCACCACTCAGGGGAAGCCGGCAAAAATGAACAGACGGATGCCACTGTGATTCTATATTTCGCTGTCATCCCTCGCGAGTACATCAAACCTTCCTCTTCACGAAGAATCTTTCCGCGTTGAAAAAAATCAGAGTTCAAAAAATTGTGCGTGAATTATTCAATTTAGTTTATCTACATGTGACAAATATTGGAGTTTTTTGTGTTGTGACTATTTTTTATTTATTTAATCTTATTATCAACTTTAGTGAATTGTGATATGTCTGGATTGCACTGAAACATTTTCGTTGAGGTGAGCATTTTTTCTCAATCAATTGCGATTTTTCATTTTGTTAATTAATTTGGGATTTTGCAAATTGATTTATTTCATAGTTGAATTATTTATTTAAAATTTGGAATTTCACGTTGGAAAATCTCCCCATTTGTTAAATCAAGATTGATTTTCATTACGTCTAAAAAAAATTCAGTTGATCATTTTTATTTTCATTCGGAAATGCCTGTGTGAGTGAATGTGCATGAACGTGGTCCACTGTGCACATTTAGAAACCACCTGATAGTGCGATTGTCGGGTTGCAGTGACAATGCCCCAACTTTTATCTCGCTTTTCACCCATTTTCCTCTGCAAAACAACTAAATTGGACGGAGGATTAAAAAAGCAAGCGGCAGGTTGAAACGGTTCCGCAATTTTGCAGGACAGAATGGAGAATTGTGGAATATTAACTGCGCGAACGAGATTAACTGACCGTTTCTTGGGCGCCTGGACAGTCAACTTTCACGAATGGAGACTGACAACCAGATGTTCTTGTTTAAACTTACGTAAAATATTAAAATTCGTAGGTTTAGGATGAGTTTGGGATTGTAAGTGGAATCTCCAATGTGAGAAAGTTTTATGAAAATTCTGACATTTAAAACTTTCGATATGAGTCGTTTTTTATATATCAGGATTTTTTAAAAATACATGTCGGTTTCAATAGTTATCCCCTCAACTCTTAAAATAGAATATTGTACGACTAATGCGTAAAGTTGCATTTTTTCGCACACACGCGTAACACACTATTTTTTGTTCATGTTTTGCCGGTCGTTATGTTGAAAAGGAGTTTTCGGAGTAAAGAATATCTTTCTCAGATAGGTAGGAATAAACCAATTATTAAATTCACTTGAAGATCCTGAAATCATTTGATATGTCATCTTAATTTAGAATCCCAGCAGCACTGATAGACAAATTTATTTTTATTGAGATGTTTTTTTCTTGGAACAAGTATTATATACTTGAACCAATTTCAAATAAGTAAGATCTCACGGTGAATATCAATTATTTCTTCTCGAGATACATTGACTTGAATCAAATAAACCAGTCCTTGGCGTCAAGTCACATGCATTTTTTTTAACCTGATATAATCTCCAGTCGAGAAATTTTCTACTTTCATGAATTGATCAAAAATTCGTGCCTAGGAGATGATTACGTTGAGGAATGAATTGAATGTTGTTTTCTCGAATGAAGCCGATGTTTAAATTCAGCTTTCCGTACATCACATTGAACGAAATTTGCGATATCCAAGTTTGTGTTGAATTGCCGTAATCTCTATTCTGTTATTGTAAACTGATGCGATTTTTTTTAGTCAAGAAATATAAACTCCTGGCTGAAGGCCTTCGGGCGATGGCCTATTGTAAGAAAAAAATTTTTTTGTTGTTGTTTGTAATTTTCTTGCAATAAATTCCGTTAAAAATTTTAAAAAATTAAAAATTATAAACTTCTTTCAACTCAACAACATCTTAGTACAATCTCAAAGCTTTTTCCGCGTAACAATATTCATCCTGATTCGACATACGAAAGGCTCACTTCAATAATTATTTACTTGGAACAACGTATGATCGTGTTGATTAAGATAACAGCGTATTTAGTCATGAGAATAATTTTGATTTTTGAGAAAACCAACGAATTTCTGTAGTTAGCAAACTTTTCGCTAGAAAAAATCAAATACTCTCATTATTGCGACAAACAAAAGGAACTTCAATTCTAGAGAAGTTCGTTTTCTCCCAATCAAATGTTTCTCAAGAAGAGATAACTGGTATTCACTATGAAATCATGTTTATTTTACATGAAAATTAACAACCAAATGATAGTGGGTTCAAATCAAATTCTCTTGATAAAATTAATTTTTTCTTTCAGTGTAGATGTAAAATGACCGTTAAGATTTTCTTTGGTTATTTTTGCGATGCGAAATTCCGTCACTTTTTTTCTGACCAAAAATGATCAGATCAGATGACCTTCGGCCAGTGACGTGTAATTTACGTGTAAAATTACGGTAAATTGACCGCTCGGCTTTATTCGTTACATCCCTGGTGGTTAGTATTTGTTTTTTTGCACGGATTGCGTAAATTTCGTGGGATATCCTCAAATGCTTGTTTCGTACAAGTACACAATATAATTGGTCAGAAATGTGGGATCATTGTTTAGATAACGAAGGAAAAGAATTTATTGATGTATAATGATTCTCTGTTTGAATCCAATAAATTGTTTATTCGTTTCTGATTGGTTATCTACTTTTAATGAATGCATTATTAATTCCCTATAATTGAAGCTTTATTATTTGAAGAAATGTATAAATTTTGAACAATAATATTGTCGAATTTAATAGGCAAATTTCAAATAAAGAGTTTAATTTGTGTAAACTCTTTTTTTAAGGCATTTAGGCCTTAAACATCTTGAGTTTATAAACGCATCGAGGGGCAATCAGAAATTTCAACCGGTTATTTTAGAGATACTTCCTGGGTTGATAGGACCATTTTCCATTCACATGGTAACCGTTTTGACGGACCTGGTAGGCATTCCTAAGTAACATACCAGCCATTACCATGGGGCATAGTAAACATTACCATGTGAGATAGTAAGCGTTACTATGGAACATAGTAAGTATTACTATGGATCATTGTAAGCATTTCTATAGAACATAGTAAGCATGATTATGGAACATAGTAAGCATGACTATGGAACATGCTCATCAATTCATATACCACTATGATTACTATGTTCATCGTGGAACATAGTAATGCTTACTATGTTGTTGGAACATAGCAACATATTACTATGGAACATATTAAGCATTACTATGGAACATAGTGAGCATTACTATAGAACATAGCATGGTAATGCTTACTATGCATTACATAGTATGCATACTATGCATAGCAATCCTTACTATGTATGTACATAGTAATCCTTACTATATTCCATAGTAATGCATAGTAATGCTTGCTATGCATAGTATGCATACTATGTAATGCATACTGTGTTGCATAGTATGCATACTATGTAATGCATAGTAAGCATTACTATGCTTACTATGTTGGAACATAGCAACACATTACTATGGAATATATTAAGCATTACTATGGAATACAGTGAGCATTACTATGGAACATAGTGAGCATTACTATGGAACATAGTAAGCATTACTATGGAATATAGTAAGGATTACTATGTAGGTACAGTTGAAAACGCTTTTACTATAGTAACCATGGTTTTATGTTACCATAGTAATCTCTCCTACGGCCATGGTAATATTTACTATTTAATTCTCTCCGTGTAGATAATTTTTATTCAACTTTCCTCTTCCTCAATTTGAAGTTTGATTCATCGGATTTTTCCGACTGAAATCGATACCGATATCGACTACAATCATTGAATGAGATGAATCGCGTCACAATACTACGATCTTTCCCCCTAACGGTTCCTAGCGTACGGCTCAACCAGATCCGTTTAATCTCTCTCTTGCCTTCTCACCTTGGCACGTTATTACCATCATAGTCACGAATAATTCCCTCACGTTCCTCAAGTGCAAGGTCGAAGAAATTCACTGGAGCTAAAAACGGTGCGCTTAAAGAGCCTGAACCATGAATTTCAGGAACAAAGCAAAACCAATTACACATTTTTTTTATATTTCACAATAATTTCTTTGGCCTGATTACATTTCGAAAGTGACATTCGCTTGAGTTTTGTCCTATCGAAGTGTAACAGTGAATTCATGCGCGTCCACGTTCAATGCAGAAATTAGAAAGTTCTGGTGGATCCTCTGAATATTTTTTCCGGTGATTTTCCACAGATCTGGAAAATTGATTTCCGCAAATCAGGGAGATTGAGATATTAGCACTGGTATTCTACTTTTCCTCTAGCTGATGGGAACCGTTTAATTTCAATTTTGCTGACGTCACGAATTTTTCTACAATGATCAAATGAAAAGAATAGAAATGGCGTTTGTTCTAGGCTTTCACTCGGATAATGTTAGAAAATTTTCAACAACAACAAAGTTACATGGAATTGATGTGTATTTCATCGCTGGTGAATGAGTTAATTTCTTGAATATTCAAGGATTTCTCAATTTCCGGGTCTATACACTGTTAAAAATTTTCGTCTGAAATTTCCGTGCCAAAATCCGTAAATTTTTATTGTGTTCAAGTTCCACTGAAATTTTAGCAAATCTTGTCATTGAAAAATCAAATATTCCATCGATTTTTTGTTCAATTGATCTGGAAATCAAGAAAATACTTGTATACTATCCCTTGAGCTAGTTTCACTTGAAAAAAAAAAGAAAATACTTGATTTTTCATTCAGATATTCTCTGAAAATTCAGAAAAATCAGGAAAGTTCAGGGAAAAATTGAAAATGCATGTCATTTTGTTTCTGAATATTCATGTTCCACTGAAAATTCACTCCCACAGAAAACTCATGAATTTCCGCGAATTCTACTTAATACTTGAAATTTCATAACCATTTTTTCCTTAAATTCGATTCAACGTCACTCTCATGAAATTTACTATAATATCTTCCATGAAATTTAAAAAAATTTCCAACAGTTGAAACTTGGATAAATTCAGGGAGCAGTTGTTCTGAATTTTCAATGTATTGAAAACTCAATTTGTTTGAATTTCCAAGAAAATTGAAAAATTTCATGACCAATTTCATGTCCAATAAAATTTGAGGTATATCCCAAGATAATCGGACTTAAAAGTTAGCCCGTATGGATTTCTGAAACAATTCTAAATAACTGAATTTATTGCATTCTCATAGTTATTGAGTTTTTCTATACTCATGTGTTGATCCAGACAACAATAACTGCTTGAATCAACTAAAAATTAATTTATCAATTAATTTTTCGAATCAAATATGGAATGCTTTCACGAATTTTCAGTAGTAATACTACTAGTGCTTCAAAATTATCGGATATTTTCCGATAGCTTCGTTGCCTAGGAACGATTGTGTCAAATTTTGCAGGTTTAAAATCTCAAGTGCGAATCACGAGGGATTTTTCTGCAACATTTGACACACTCGTTCCTAGACAGGGAAGCTTGAGGAAAATATCCGATTAATTTTGAAGCACGAGTGGTATTTGACGGATTATTTTTCCACTTGGATTTCAGCCAAGAAAAATGCAGTGAACAGCATCCGGATACATTTACACAGCCATACATTTACAACCCACTTTTTTATTTATCTGTCACACAGAATATTAAACGTGAAATACGTTGAAAGATGAGAAACATTTGAAAAGCTACTAGTGAATTTCCGTCGGAAATTTTTTAGAAATTTCCGAAATAAAACTGTTTGACAGCCTCAAATACTGCGCTCTGATTGGCTGAAATCCGAATGAGAAAAATAATCATGATACAATAAGAATGTACAATTTTGTATTCAGCACGCGTGGGATTTGAACCCACAGCATTGAGAGTGCGAGACGCATGCTCTTAACAATGAGCTATCAGGTGCCACGATAAATGCATTCTTTTATTATCCTTTTCACAACATTGAGCGGGGAAAGTCTCGAATCGCCTTGGTGTGAGAGGAGTGGGGGGTCCCTCGATGCATAAGTGCGCCATAAGAAGGGCCCGGTTGCGCACGCAAACCATCACACAATGGTGAAGAGTGGGGCACTGTGAACCTGTTCAATAGGTTAAGGTTGCTCCTCTACGGCTTCCAAAATAGTGATGAAAGTTGAAAAAAGTATAAAGAGAAAAGAATTTTTGATTTTTAGAGACATCATTGATTTTCATGAATTTTTCACCAATTATTGGTGATACAGGACACTGATTTCCATGATCTTGATTATTAGTGATTTTGATCACTCAAATTTGCTGATGGATTTATCAAAAAATTTGAGATGGGCACCTGAAAATTAGTGACATGTTACAAAAAATTGGTCACAAAATAACTGAATTTCAAAATTTTGCACTGATTGAATTTCAGAATTGTAAATCCATAACAGTTGAGGATAAATTCCTAAAAATTATTGACATGCCCTTTAAAATCAAGATTTTTTTCTCTGGGTACTGAATTTAATTTTTATTTTCATTTTCATTTCAAAAGAATTTCCGTAGAAATATCACTTGTAAAAAATTTGCGGAATTTTTGAAGATCTGAGCAAAAATTTCTCACTGCGTAAAATTATGCAGTATAGGTATTCATGTTTATAATGAAACTTCGCATAAAACAAGGAATTCTCGTCCTTCCCGTGTTCAGAAATGTAAAAGTTCATTATTGAATTTTCAAAATTGAAAATTTCATGATTTTGCTTCCGAATGAAAGCATTGTAGTTATCAAATCCGAAATTTTCTATTTTTTGTGGCAAAGTTAACTAATTTTGGCCTCAGAAGTTCGAATATGCTATGTATGTGACTTTAAATGACTCCAATTGGGATTTAATATATTCTTTCCAATACCATTCTGACCGAGTGCGATCATAAGATTGACTGCATCCTCTATGGCTGAAAAAAATTATTTTCCAAGCAATATTCTGCGAAAGAAAACATTCTAATGTTCACGAGGAGAAATTCTTTATAAAAATGCCAGGGCTGGTACTGAAAAAAAATTTAATCCATCGGCTATGAAAAATTCTAGTGCTGTTAAGGGGTAACGGAAGCGGTCGTAAAAGTTTCCGGGGATTTCTGTGAAAATTTCGTATAAAGATGGGAAAAATTCACTTGCTACTCAATCAAATTTTCAGTGCTGGCACTGGAATTTTCCCTGGCCGTCACTTTGCGCCTTTTTTCACGTGCTAGCATTAGAATTTTTCTAGAGAATTTCTCTCCGTGTTGAGACAATGTTGGCGATCAACGTTGGGACAACGTTGGCTACTGACAGAAAGGATTAGTTATTGTTAACGAATGGATTTGATTGGCGACGAGGGTCTATTCAGTCTCACCAAATGTTCATTCGTTAATAGTTTAGAAATGCACATTTAAAGAGCCTTTTAAGAGAACCATTCGTTAACTATTAACGAATATTCATTTGGTCATATTCAACTCTACCATTCGTTAATAGTTAACAAATCTCGTTTGGAATAAAAGAATCAGTCTATCAGTGCGCCAACGTTGGGGCAATGTTGAGCCCAATGAATCATTGAATTTAATTCAAAATACATCGTCATAGAAATTCCATTCGAAAGAAAATTGCTAATTTATTGGCAAAAATATATTGACTATGTTCACAACAAAAACGAATCTCTGAATTTCACACACATTTTGTAGACATTTTTCAGACACTAAAAGACGTTTGAACCAAATGAAAATTTATCTCAATTTCAATTATAAATCCAGATGTTTATGCATCTGTTCGTATGAAATTCAGACAATTTTTCATTTTATTCAGAGGTTTTGTAGTGTTTGAAAAATGTCTACAAAAGGTGCGTAAAATTCCGACATTCGTTTTTGCTGTGTTGTGACGGAAGCAATTTCCCACTTATTTTCCGTCTAAATCGAATTCCCTTAGGATTTTTCTAGAATTTGAAATTTTTCCCTAGCCACACCTTACTCCATTAGACGTATGGAAGTGGTAACATGAACTCATTATGTCAGTTAATTTTTCTCGCGACAACAATTAAGATTCAAAAAAGTTAAAAGCTAACACTGAGAAAAAAATTTATTCCTTCCAAGAAAATGTTATTGGTGATATCTTTTTCATACTCTTAGTAGAAGAAAATATCTCTTTTGGAACGTATTTCTCCAGGCCAGTCATTTCCAGGTGCTCCGAAATCAGTTCCAAGCGTGAGAATTATGGTGATCTATAAGAATATTCTTCTGCATATGACCTCGAAGAAACTCCAATAATAATTATTAACATTTGGAATTATTCCAATTTTCTTTACCTGAGAAAATCGCCAATTTGTAAAATCCGGAAGATATCGGAGAACATTTTGTCAAGGTCATATGTAGCATAATAATCAGATTGTTCAACATCACTGTAATTTTTGAGGATAGACTTGGACTCTCTGAAAATGACTGTCCTGGAAAAATTCGTTCTGAAAAAATATTATCTTCTGACGAGAATATCAATCCTTGGCAGGAATAATTTTTTCTCTCAGTGAAAGGCTGAGGACGTAGTTACTAAGGTATCATAAGCTGTTGTTATATTTTGTTAAAAATATATCTTATATATATAAATTTATCGAGAAATCTTTATTAAATTAAATTAAATGAATCGGATTCAATGTCGCTCGTTTCGATCACTCATTCGTCAAATTCACTTTTTTAGAAACGATATTATAATGAAGTGTTGAATGAATCCTGAAAACTTTCCCTCAAGTGAAACCGAGAGCATAAAAATGGACAGTTGCAATAGCAAACAGTTAAAATAGCAAAAATAATGAAATTCAATTCTTTTCGTCATTTCAGAATGGCGAGGAGGTCTTGGTTTACGGCGATCCTCGTGTTGGCGTTGCTGTTCGTCACGTCTGATTGCCTCCGTGGACCTGCCACTAACGTAAGCAGACATTTCAAATTGTCGATAATACATAGGTTATTACCCCAGAGAAAAACCTATCACGAAATTAAATATGCTTATTGAGTGGCATTTCGAAATTCGTCGTGCCCAGGGGTTCGAATTTCCGTGAAACCATCGGAAATCTCAGTTGAATTATTGAATAGCGTAATAATGTGGTGATGAGAGGGCGATTGAAGGAACGGAAGTCATTACAATGTATGCTTGGATGGGCACTTTTGCATGTTATTGCTGCGATGCTTGCCAACACTTGGATGTTCACTGAATAATTTTGAATTGCATCGGTCAGGCTTATGATAATCATTGTGGAACTTTTTCAGAAATTTTTCTCATGGAACATGATTGACAAATTTGATTGTCAACAATATCTCTGAATCACTTTCCACAGTCAATAAGAAAATAATTTGAAACCGTGCCAAGGCACTTATTTTACTGTCAACGAAAAAAATTTCAAATACTGTCAAAATAAGATTTCACTCCTGTGTGGTCAACTGAATTGATTTTTTCAAACTCCGAACAATAAGTGACAGGAGGAGCTGATACATTGACGTTGGAATTTCCGTGACAGGGGTCTTTTGACCGCAAAGCCGATCATTTCAACACAAATTATATACTTCGGCATATATCTGACAAATATATGCGCCGAGAGAAAAATCTCCTAATATGTAAATCATATTTACTTGAGAGAAGTAAATTATTTTCAATTACTTAAATCTCAGAATGTTCGCGCTGCACGGAACTCGAGTAGATTCACATTTTCACTATCTTTCCCCGTTACATGATGAATATTGTTGCGTATTTACCCTTTTTCTCCCTCAACCAACTTCATGTACCATCGTCTCTTTGTCGATCATCATTCTTTTATCTTAGCTCTTTCACTCTTTTCACCCCATTTTATTTAATAAACGAATTTATTATTTAAACGGTGTCGTATTTTACAATATATTACATATCGAAACAAGGGAAGTGCATTAAAAAAATCATGCAAACAATGAATAATTGAAAATAGACTATTCTTCTACGCGATTTGAGTGAGTCGATTTACGACAAAGTCATACGTAAGTACAAGACCATTTTAAAGCATCAGACGTTTTTCGGGCCACGTGAGTTGAGGTGCATGGGAGAATTAAGCGATTGAGGAAAAATTACTTGTCGCATAAAAATATCTTTTAGATACTAACAATTCGTTTTCTCAGTGTGCGGGAATGAATATTCGTCGCTTAAAATTTTTAACTTAAATTTCGGTACATCCTTAAGGGGAGACTACTATGAGTTTTAAAAGTGGCGGGTTATTGGAGTGAGATTTTTCATGCATTGAAGATCGATTATATATGTCTAAAAACAAATAATTTGTGCAAAATAGTATATTTCGTAACGAGTGCAAAAAAGTGTTTTTTGGGGAGTGGGAGGTTTATATCACGAGCCGAAGGCGAGTGATATAATCCCACGAGCTAAAAAACATTTTTTCACGAGTTACGAACAATATTTTTCATCACAATGTGGCGGAAATTGGACTTTTAGGCACGCGGAGCGTGCCGAAAAGTTCACTTTTCGTCACAGCGTGATGAAAAAATTAATTGTTCATTGTTCGTTTACCCCGCAGACGCTTAAAATGTTAAAAATTGTGCAGGGTCTTCAATTTTTGAAATACAGAAGTCTTATTCTGATTTTTGAAAAAATGTGTACAATAACAATTATAAATTATTTTTTCGAAATTCGACTCCAACACAGTCAATTTCGTTTTGGTTAAAATAAAAATTTGCACTATTCATGTAAAATAGGCAGAAAAATTATTCTTAAAATATTAAAAATATTTTTTCAATTCTTGCAGAAACATTTTTCGGGCTATTTTACATAAATGGTGGAATTTTTATTTAAAAAAATAACGAAATAGCTGTGTCGGAGTTGAATTTCAAAAAACTAATTCGTAATTGTTATCGCGCACATTTTTTCAAAAATTTTGAAATAATACCTCTAGCCCAAAAATTGGAGGCTCTGGTCATTATTTATCTATTTTTAATATTTTAAGTGTCTGCGGGGCAAACGAATAATGAACAATTAATTTTTTTGCGAATGATATGAGGAAAATATATGAGAAATCTCATTCCAATAGCCCGCGACTTTTGAAATTCACAGTAGTCTCCCCTTAAATTTTTGATCAAGTGCTAGTTTCACTGAAAGTTCAAGGAATTTCGTGATTAAAAATTGAAAATCTGATGATAAAATCAACCGAAATTGTGAATTTAAGTTCGATTATTCCATGAAAATTGAAAGAAATCGAAAAATTT
This sequence comes from Diachasma alloeum, assembly GCF_001412515.2. NCBI lineage: Eukaryota > Metazoa > Arthropoda > Insecta > Hymenoptera > Braconidae > Diachasma > Diachasma alloeum. The sequence continues at coordinate 730,931 of NW_021680510.1, forward strand.
CAGAGAATTGACGGTAATTCGGTACTGAATAGTCGTTTTAATTGACAATTCATGTAAATGGGGGAATTCTGTTCTTCCTGCTGCTCAAAAAATTTGAATTTTATTGAATTTTTAGTGAAATTGGAAGTTTTCTCATTTTTTTCCAATAAAACAAACAATATGTCACTCCTCTAAAAATGACTAGTCGACTCTCCATGAAATTTCCATTTTCATAAATATTGATCAGGATGAATGAAATAAATCTTCCCAGGAGAGAAGAAATACGCAACAATACGTATGTGTGTGTGAAGTCATGAAATTTTTTAAAAATTCTTTCAATAGGGGATTAACGGAATTTCATGAATTTTCTTTAAAGATATAAACTTTAATAAACTCTCTTCCTTAACACCAATTGAAATTCAATTTTTCATAGAGTTTTGAAAATATTTTTTTTTAATGGAAATGGAATTAATCATGGCTTACAAAATTAATTTCGACAGCCTCTTGTTAATTTCTAATTCAGCCGGAAAAAGCAATCTGAGAGACTTTGGGACTCAATTTATCATTCACCTTTTGATTATAAAATTACGTCGGCAATAAATCGTGCTTAGAGAAATCGTTAGATGACTCTGTTTGGAGAAATTTTGATGGGCTACTAAAAACATCTCCTCACACTCTCCTCCAAAGATTTGGTTTTGGAAATATTTGAAAAATAATCGTTATGAAACTCAGAAACTTTTCCTCTTGCTCCACTCCGCTTCAGGAGAGAGTAATGTTCTGTGCGTCGTTCGTCTTATTAGCGCTATTCATCTCGACTTTTTTAGATTTTCGTTCCTTGATGCTCCTACTTGGATTTTATTTGATGGGTGCTATTGCAGCCTCATGCAGTTTCCATGCAAAACTGTGTCATGATTTTATCACTTTGATAGTTACAGTTCCTTCGCATGTTGAGTTTACTCAGTATCTTTGTCTTCATCCGATCTGATGGATCTTTTATGGTCCATTGGAACAGAATGTGGGTCATATGAAGCGTAATTAATCTTTCTAGTTTCTCCTGTTTTGAAAAAAATTGAGCTTTTAACTATTTATTTAATTATAGTAGCAGTCTAAAAAAAGGACCAAAGAACTTTTGGAAATGCGTGGGAAGAATCTGAGAGTGGTGATAGGACTTCTTACAAGCCACGCAACACTCAGAACAAACCTGTTTAAAGTAAATCTTGCAGAAGAAGAAAACTATCCTTTATGAGTGCCCCCTATTATCACTTCGTCGCTATAAAATTTGGGCCCAGGCTTTCATGCCTGGGCCTGAACCAGAAGACAGGGTTGCAACTCGTGGACTGAATAAATAAAGGCGGATGTTACAAAAGATCATGATTTACGTGACTCTGGGCCACATATTGACCAGCCGCATATATATCTAATCTAATCTAACTATAGTAAACGGTTAAAAAATGTTTGGTGGAAATTTTCGGGGTACTTTTCGGAGATTTTCATCTCATTATAATTCCAGTGAAATTTAAAAAATTTTGAAATTGAAAACTCGTAACTTTATTGCAAAATCAATCGAAAGTGTAAATTTTAGTTCAATTATTCCATAAAAATTGATAGAAATCAGGAAAGTTCAGGTTAATATATTTTTGAATTTTCGAATAATTGAAGATTTAGTGTAATTTGGTACTGAATATTCATGTTTTGATTAAAAATTCAAGTAGGTTGAGGGATTCTCGTCTTCCTGCTGCTTAAAAATCGAAATTTCATTGATTTTTCAATGAATCTGAAATCTGACTCTCCTGAAAATTACCACTGAACTGTCCATGACATTTCGATGTTTTTTAACATTGCGGATCAGTATGATAATGAAGTGATAAAACTGAATTGCGCTTCCATTGCCTTTCAAGATTATTTATAGGCCAATATCCTCGATTTTAAGAGAGAAATTTTAGTGAAAGTGTCACTTGATGAAAATTTCCACAAAGCTTAATGAAAATTGAACCCTAAATTTTTTGACTGTAAAGGCTCTTCCGAGGGTTTCAGATCTTCAGCAAAGAAATTACCTTTCAAGTCCACTTGTCTGATTGTACTATTTCATTACTGGAATCACTCAATTATAGTTATAATAATAATTAAAGTTAAATTCCGAGAAAATAAAAGAATATTCTCCACATCTTCTTACACTATTAAAAATTTTCATCTGAATTTTCCGTGTCAAATTTCGGAAATTTTTATCGTGGTCAAGTTCTAAAAATTCCGTGACAGTTCCGTAAAATTTCCTACAATCACATTTCGCTCCGGAATTACGGAAAAGATACGTAATTTTTATCGGAATTTTCTCTCCGTGTGTGAAAATTCAAGGAAAAATTGAAAATTCATGTCATTTTGTTTCTGAATATTCATGTTCCACTGGGAATTCAATCAAGTTCTGAAATTTCCATCTCACTCCCACTGAGAACTCATGAATTTCCGTGAATTCTACTTAAAACTTGAAATTTCATAACCATTTTTTCCCTAAATTCGATTCAATGTTACTCTCATGAGATTTACTACAATATCTTCCATGAAATTTAAAAAAAAATTCTAGCAATATGGTCACATTCATAGGATAGGATAGTTTATTAATTGACTAGGCAAAATACAGTCGACGATCTCTTCAGGATTACTCCAGAGAACAGAATGATGACAGATCCAGATTACAGTCGTATCTCCACAAGCTTCACAGGCATCCTTCAAATGGTTTATAATAGGAATTCGAAGGGGGATACGCACAACATAATTCGGAAGAATAATTTCAATAGTTTCAATTGTATAGCTATCAGATGTCATATTAGATTCAGCATCAATTATAATTATATTAATAATAAAAGATGATTTTCGAGGAAATGAAAGAATATTATCGGCATCTTCTTGGTCCCATTCATAGGATCTCGATATCCGAACATTAAACTTAATTTATAGTCTTGCCTCATCTCGGACGTACTTACTCGATCGGAGTTATGCATTCACCTGGGTATCACTCGTAAAAGGAATTTCCACCTGCTCCTTATGTCAGCGAAAGTAGACGAATAGAAATGCCGATCTATCGCGTGAAAATCATCAATCTCAACCGTTACATCTTGTCCAGTAATAAAATAATTTAATCGCACGTTCCAAATGCCCTTTTTGGACTGAATAAAATCTACATAATATACTTTGGTGTAATAAAATCTATCACGAGTTGAGTTTATGGTCGAGTGGATGAGATGCTCGCTTTTGGAGACGAAGGTCTCGGGTTCGATCCCGGGAACTGGTGCGATATTCCTGGATTATTGAATTGAGTTAAGAGATTCTTCCCTGTGGTTGTTTCAATCTCATGAAGGCCCTGTTATAAATTTTTTATCTAAATTTGGATCGAGTGACAATGTCACTGAGATTTTGAGGAACTTCGTCATTGAAATTTCACAATTTGATTAAAAAAATCAGTAGAAACTGTAAATTTCAGTTCAGTTCTTCCATCAAAATTGATTAAAATTATGGAAATTCAGGTAAAAACATTTTTGAATTTTCGATTAATTGCGAATTCAGCATAGTTTCGTTCAAAATTATCATATTTTAGTTATAAATTCAAGTCAATTGAGAAATCTTCGTTTTGCTGCTGCTAAATAATTGGGAATTCCATTTTTTTCTCTAATGGAAATTCAATTTTATTCAAAAGGGTATCAAACAAGTTGATTGTATGGTTAAGTGGACAAGGTATTGGCTTTCGGAGGTGGAGTTCTCGGGTTCGATCCCGGGAACGGGCGCAATGTTTCTGGATCATTGAATTCAGTCATGATGGATTTTCAAACAATACACTGAAGTATTTATTTTTTCAATACCGTATTTCTCCAGCCGAGCCATTCCCAGGCAATTCTCACGAATTATGATAATTATATTGCTCTAGAGGATGACCATGTTACTTGTAACCTTCAGTGAACTCCCTCAATAACTATAAACATTCAAAAATTAATTGAAATTCTTCCCTGCAGAAAATAAGAAATTTAGGAAAAATGAATAATCATTACTGAAGGACTTCATCCAAGGTTATGTGCAACACAGTCATCCTCGAGAGCAACATCATTGTCATAATTGAAGCCTAATCAGGCACGCCTGGGAATAATTCAATTGGAGAAATATGATTTAAAAAAAAAAATGCTTTTCTCAAGTAAATGAGTATTTGGCAAAAATAATTTTTTTTCTCAGTGTAAGGATCATCCAACAGTCTAATGGTTCCATACTTTGGAAGTTTCATACTAATACACTGTTGTGAAATTATAAGGTCATAACTCAAATAGGTAATACGGTATTAGGTACACCCTAACAGTTGAATTTTTTTGTAGAGGAACTTCCGCAGTAAATTTTGCGGCAATGGCGTAGGGGGAAATATCGAAAGTTCCGACACTCCACTGCATCCTTTGAAAAAAAAATAATAAAATGACGAAAAGTTCACGGGTGGATTGCAATTTCGTCGTTTGGGTTTCCTTGCAATTAGTATTCATGATTAATCAATTCCAAATAATTTTTATTCCTAAATATTATTTATCTGAATTTTTTAAGAAATAAAAATTTTCATGAGAGATTTGACAACCACGGATTTTTGTTCGGCGCAGTTGGTATTCGTGTGTCCCGATACAATTCTATACTGTACTATAGAATCTATAGTGTATGCCTTGGCGGAGTTTATACGATGGCCTCCGCCGCGCGCACTCTAACCTCCCTCAACGTTGCCATGTTTCGCCATCAGTTTCCTTCAACATAACTAAAATAAAAACTTGGCATAATTGCTTGTTTGCAGCGGAGCTTGAGAGAAAAACCCGATTAATTTTGAAGCTTGAGAGGTATTTGTCGGATTATTTTTCCCAGTCGAATTTCGGTCAATCAGAGTGCAATGGACAACATCAGGAGGTGAATTAGGGAAGATTTGAACAAATTGTGTTGATAGAATAATCCGATACCGACGTCGGTGGCCGAGTGGATTAGACGCAAGTCTAGTGTGCGAAAGGTTGTAAGTTCGATTCCCCGTGGAACCGAATTTTTCACCGGAAGGAACCGCCTGTACCGGTATGGGTTGTCTGTGGTTTCTCCATGCCTCTATGTTCTATAGGAGTGCGAATGCGGTACAGTGTAGAATCCACAGCTGCATGCATAGGGTTGGATAGAGTGCCGAATGGGACCTGAAAAGGGACTCCGAGACCGTAAAAAAAAGAATAATCCGATTTTCTGAAGTGGGCCGACAAAAATGAAGAACTACTGCAAAACATTCAAAAGCTAGGAGGAAATATCCGAAATAAATCTGTCGGGTAGCCTCAAATACTGCGCTCCGATTGGTCGAAAACCGAATCACGTGACCCCGAATACAGCACTCTGATTGGTCAAGATCAGATTGGAGAAAATAATCAAAATAAAACTGATGTGAAAGTATCGCGTGACCCCGAATATTGCCCTCTGATAGTTCCAAATCAAAATTGAGAGAATTGTCATTGCAATTGAAAATTTCATGCCCCCCCTCCTTATCCTGCATTCAATATCGCTCCCGCGAAAATTACCGCTGAACTCTCCATGAAATTTCCATTTTTGTCCAGCAGTGCAGAAAGTGAAAGGAAAACAGCCTACGGAAATAAAGTGTAACAAAAATCGCGATTATGAAAAAAATTTGTATTGCCGGATATGAAAATCGAGTGAAAAACATTAGACACGTGTTTTTTTATTTAAATAAATAATGAAAAATTAATAACGTATATATTCAATTGAAATTGTTTCGGCTATGGCGTCATACCAGAACGCCCGTATTTGAAGTTTGTGATATTTTCAATTGCCTAGAACCGTCCAACTTTAAATTTTTCATTCGAAATAAAAAAATATAAATGGAGTAAACAATAAATGAAACAAAATAAGCATCACATTTTAATTGGAGTTATTTAGCTCAGAGATGATCCATTTCGCCCCGCTCTCGCTGATTTTCAATAAATTCTTATATTAAATATAAAATCTGCACGTTCAGAAATCCTAGACACAAACTTCATAAATATGCATTACTAGATTTCTCGTGCGATCACAGTCCACGCCTAGTCGCGCGCCGTTCGCCTGTGCGCCTGCATGCGAGGAAAAAAATTTCAATAAAAAAACAAAACCGCGTTGAATGCAGGGTGACCGTAGAATTGTAACTCGTGCTATACTCTTGGTCACGCTGGTATAACCAGGACCTGACCTTTCAGCGCTCAGATGTGTTATAGTATAATATTTTGTGTGTGCACGCGATATGTTGACTATTTGGAAATGTTCGCGGTGGCCGGATTATTACTTATTTCTACTTGTCTTAATTGCCTTTGTGGAGTTGCATATGGAGAAACTGTCCCATTAGCGATATGTCGTTACTACTTCTGAAAGACTGATATTAAGGGATAATTGTTGCTTTGAGTTGACAGATGGAGGCTATTTCTTGTGAGAAGTTAATTCTGCGGGGAAGTGGTAAACGAAAAATCGGTTTGAATCAAACCGAAAAATCGATTTGAATCAAATCGAAAGATCGACTTGAATCACACCGAAAAGCTGAGTTTTTCACGCCGAAATTCTATCGATTTCAGGTAACAGATGGAGACCTGATTCAAATCGATTTATCGGTTTGATTCAAGTCGATTTTTCAGTCTGACTCAAGTCAAGATTAGAAGATGTTTATAAAAAAAACTCATACTATCTCTCCACACAAGAATGCAAAGAAACAATTAGAATGGCAATACCAATTCTAGTAAAGAATCCATTGATACTTTCATTAGTTTTCCTACCGTTCTTCGACTGCGCACAATGAATCCAGTAAAATCATGATAATTCTGAAAAAATCAGAATGCGAGTATAATTGTTCTTCCCAATCCCCCGAAGGATTATTTCTCTCAACTGTGAAGATGTAATGAGCTCTTAAAACCCACGCATATCATTTTAAATAACTAAAATTAAAAATATTTCAGTTTAAAAACCTAGCAACCACATTCATCCTTTCACTCCGCAACAGTTCAGAAGAATTTACTACGAAGAAAATAGTTTGAATAATACGAATGCGGTTGCACTTGAGCATTAAATATACAATGTGTGCGGAAAAATACGAAAATTTCCATTCGACAATTATTTTCGATAAAAATACAATAATTGCGATGAAAATAATATCTCTATATTTTCAATGTCCGGATTTTCAGAGAATGAATTTCCGCACGCTTTATTGAATTACCACAAAGTATAATAAGACCAGCATTTTATTCCAGGTGGAAAGTAGATTATAAATGTATGAAACCGAGTCGCCACTCGATATCCAGTATCTCAGAACAGTAACAAATAAAACCAGCTTTTCCCGAGTTTATATGATCACTAAGCAGTGTTCATACCTCGTTGAGACTTGGTCAAGTATAATGCGAGTATATGTATTCATACTAATGCTCTAGTTGAACTGCAACTGCAACTGCAACTTCAATAGTAACTGAGAATATGAATGGCACAGGGAGAGAAATGTATAATAAAAATGGTCCCGAAGATGTGGATAAAATTACCGAAGAAAATGTAATCGTGGGGTGGAACGGAAATGTAATGAGAATAGCTTTTTGTTATCGTGAATGTCCACTTATTTTTACTATCAATCATTTTTACCGGCAGATCGCAATGGGCTGTCAAGGAGAAATTATTAGTTTTGAACGGTAATTTTACATATGATGAATCTGTTGCTGTTTCTGCACTGAGAAAAAATAAGTTGTTTGAAAAGTGCGTCTTTACTTGGATCAAGAAACTTCTGACACGTAAATTGACAAGAAGAAAATATCTCTCACAGAGAAAAGAAACCTTTCGTCAAGAGATTTTATACTTTTCAAGTGGTTTTTGCATTGAAATATTTTGAATTCGAGACTTAAGAACTATCGACTAAATTCATTCAACTAGACTTGGTTGTGAGATCACTTTTTTGTCGTAAGTAAATCATCCTCGTCGTTGGGACAAGTACTGAATCTCTCGACGAAAGTTTTTTCTTTATCAGTGTAAAATGTTTTATTCTCGTTAATTTTCGAGCTATGAGTTTCTTAATAGAAGTGAATATATAGGTATTTATCAAAGAACTTTTTGTTTTTCAGCGTACGGCCGCGTTTTACGAAAAAAGTATTCGAAGTATTCAAGAGGAACGCTCAGAGCGTTCGAAAAGTTGTGCACCTTTCAACTACATCGAGGAGTTTTTGATTGTTTGCAATTATCTATCTGGAATCTTTTATTATTTTTTTTTATTGATATTTCTTTCCTACTACCATTACGGTTTTATCGGCTCCCCACACGGTGAGAAATTTTTGATAAAAATTACCCTACCGTTCTATAAAAGTGTATCATGAGTCATCGTTTTCTCATTTCTATCCCGAAAATTAGTAAAAATTAATATATGATGATCAAATTTTATTCTACGTTAGAGAAATTTTATCATTCCCGGTGACTTGGCGCAGTGGGTAAGTTCGTTGCTTCACATGCGAAAGGTTCCGAGTTCAAATCCCGCCCGGCTAGAATGGTGCGATCTAACCATTTAAAGTCTTGATCATCATCGCAGTATACCCTAACCGGGTCGAAGCGATGTAAAATAACGAAAAAAAAAAAAAAAAGAAATTTTATCGTGATAAAAATAAAAATTACCGTGCCGGTAGAGTAAAAATTGCTGTACCGGTAGGGTAAAACTTACCAACCGTTCTAGAATTTTCGTTGGTATCTACATAAAAATTATTGGACTGGAAAGGTAAAATTTATATGCGTCAGGATAAAATTTCTCCAAAGTAGAATAAAATTTGATCATTATATATTCATTTTTACTAAATTTCGGGATAGAAATGAGAAAAGGATGACTCACGATACACTTGTATAAAATGGTAGGATAATTTTTATCAAAAATTTCTCGCCGTATATTCGTCTGCCTTGCCTCTCCCACTTCTCTCTTCTGATTTTTTTTAAACTGCGTTACCATGGGCCGTCTTACTCTTCACTGTACCACATTCGGGCTAGGACTGCACGGAAAACCATGGAAAACCCCAGTCGTACAGCCGGCCGATTGTGCAGAGCCCTTCTGTCACACTGACTAGAGGGGCACATTAGGCCACTACACCGTGCCTACCTTCCGAAATTTTTGGGCGAGGGTGTTCCTAAGCGGTCAGCCATCCAAGTACTAACAACGTTCATCGAATTCATCGTTCATCGGATAAATTTCACTTTTTTTTTTATTAATATGAAATCATTTCAGTAAAAATTGAACTTATAGTGCCATGTTCTTTTCGAAATGGACACGTTTGACTTTCCTAGACTTTAAAAACTGCCCGAAATTGACTTTCGCCTCACGTCTGTCATATACATTGGGATAATTTTTGCTACACTTTCCTCTCCGTGTATGGTACCCACATATACTCATGTATACTATTCCTCAATGATTTCAATTGTTTCCTCGTTCCACATTTCCCCGATTATGCAAGTAAGGCAATTTACCGCCAAATAATATTTTACACTCGAGATGAATAACTCCTATCACAATTTTCTATTATTTCCCGCATCGATTGACTTCATGTCACAGTTCGCAGTTTGTTATATCACAGAGTAGATCATGTTCTCGTAACGAGGAATTTAGTGAGGAAACCGTTCTCTTTTGCTGCCCACTTGACTCCGGCATTTTACCGTAATCCGAGGAATGGATTCGATGTACCGCAAGAGTTACACCTGTCGTCCTCTGCATTAATGATAATTATATGAAATGGTGCAAGGACGATCGATTTTTTGCTGAGGCTTCAAGATGTATTATCAGGCTCATTGAGAAATTGCTTATCCTTGAGAATTGATTGTGAAACTGATACAGTTAGGGAAGGGTAGGGCAAAACGGACTCCTATGGCAAAACGGACCACTGATAGAAAATTGATAATCCATTCAGAAGCAAAAACAAAAATGCAAAGTTATTTGTGGTTTGAGGTGATTAGCAAATTTGATCAAATTGTGGTTCAACGACACTTGTTGTGTATGAAACCCTTGTGACGGTTACGATCCAAGAAACTCACTTTTAATTTAGTAGAAGTGGTAAAGCGGTATAAGTCAGTTTTGACTATTGGCCAGTTTTCAATGAATATCTCGGAATCTAAGGGAGATAGAAAAATTGTTGTTATAACCTTTTTTGTAGAGCCGATTGAGAGCTACAATAATTGTGTGTTTGAAACGCAACTAAAATTCCAGAACATTCTGGTCGACCATCGGCCTACTTCGAAAATCTCCGGGACCCTTCGGGTCATCAGTCATAAGTCACCGAAACACGCGCGAATCAGTTTAGGCTTAGCCTCTCACCGTACAAGTCTATCTCGGGCAAATCACCTGTACAAGTTTTCTATTGCACCTCACCGAGTACAGTAGCTCATTGAACCTCACCTAACTCACTAGTAAACAAGTACATCACCGGTCTTTGTAAGATCACCGTTTTGTTCAGTACATCACCTCTGTTGATTAAATTCAGCCTAAAGTCAGTGACTCAACGAATTTACAGTGAAAGACAATCATCAATTTAATTAGACATTCAACTATTAAAATTTCCAAAGAGTGTAAATAGTTTTGACAAAGTGGTTCGATCCCACAAAATAAAGTGTGGTTTTTAAATCCGGCTCATCAGTAATTTTCCCAACAACTCCCTCCACATTTTCATCCCACATCCACCCTAAATTTAGTCATTCACCAAACATTGTGGTTACGAAAATTTCGCTATCTCTCTTAGATTCGGAAATATTCTTCAAAAACTAACTGGGAGATGAGTCGACTTAATCCGTTTTACCACTTCGCTACTGAATTCAACACATTTAGTGATTTGAAGGAAAAAAAATAATTTTCTGTCAGTGGTCCGTATTACCCCCACCCTCCCCTACTTTTTATTTAATTTGTTGAGTTCAGGCAGGAAATGGATGCATTTGCATGTTATTTTTTTTTTATTTAATTTTCTTCTAGGACACGATTTATTGCTATAAACAAGATTCAACTCCTCGGTAGTGAAATTATTTTCTCGAAAAATAGAAAATATTTACACGGAGGGAAAAGTTGGATGAAAATTACCTAGGAAATTGTGGCAAATTTTACTGTATGAAAGGTAATCGTGGAGTGAAATGTTATTCAATGAAAAAAAACCTTTTCGTGAGAAGACCCGGTAAACCGCGATTCTAACCTCGCTTCGCTCGGTTTGATCGCGGTTTACGGGGTTTCTGATGAAAAATTGCATTCATCACACAGTCCAAAAGTATTTTCTGACGAATGTGATTATAGGCCTCGCCTTCGGCTCGGGCTACAAAGCCACATTCGTCACAAAATACTTTGTGGACCTTGTGATGAAAATAACTATTTCGTGTCACGGGACCTGAAAATTAATGTACACACCTCGCCATGGAAAACGTATCACCCTCCAACCCTTGTCGCTGCATATCAACGTGCAAAATTGACTTCCGAACCGAAGGCGAGGATGGCAAGCACGTGGAGGACGGTGATCTGTTTCCCAAGGCTCGGACATGTAATGTACTATTTCTTAGACGATATTTCACGATTCGTTGGGTGAAAAAAAAACACATCAACACTGAGAGCACCAAATTAGCATCAACTAAACAATTTCTTTGACTCCAATAAAGTTTATTCAATTCAAATGAACCATTTTTCTGTTTGTATATTTTAGACAGATAAATTGTTTATTAGTAAATTTTCGGTTGGAGAATGGAAAACTTGACTCGATTAATTTCTTTGGCAACCTAAATTGGACTCTAATTCAACAGTTGTTCTTCACAATTTATACAGAACAAAATTTACTACTTGTGCAGAACGAAATTCATGGGCACAAACACGATTCATTCATTCAGTAGCAAAAATACTTTGTTGCACCATAGATGATGAATTATGATTTCACCAGACAAAAAATCAATCACAGTGTCTCTGTTTTATTTTGAGAATGGAAAGTGTTTCTTTGATGAATTGCCTCAGAACCCTAATTGGGTTCATTTAGAATTGGAAAGTCTTTTGTTATAGAATGTTTCAACAAAGGAATTTCACTTCTTATTGATCAGTTTTTTTTGAAGATATCTCAAAATTTATTTCGAGAGATAAATTAAGGTAAAAGACTGGTCCGAAAAAATTATATTATTTTAGTGAATTATAATTTCTACAAAAATAATAGTTTGTCTGAAAAATCGGAAAAAAATAAATATCACGGTATTGTAAGTTAATTTTCATCATGTAGCGATTGGGAAATTTCCAAGTTCACTTTGTATTCGAAAATACCAGAGCAAATGTTGGAGATTGGTCGATGCATTTCATTCAAATCAGAGGTTCGAAGTGGATGACATACCCGAGTGGAAATTTCACTCAGTTAGCTTGGAACTACATTAGTTTTAGGTTCAATATTGGTCAAAATTTATTGATTAGACTTTCGGATCAGGATCTGATGAGATTCTGAATGGAGTATCTGTATCCATTGCGGCGGAGTGAATTGTGATCCTATTCTGATCAGTCAAATTTCGACTAGATCCGTATCGGATCCGGTCCAGGAAGATCGAATCCTAGAATTTTGACCAAGCATGGACCCAAACAAGAGTTACATTTCTGATCCAAAATTGATCAAAATCAGTGTTTACTGGTCAGTCTCTTATTCTATCCTAATTTGAATTTCCACTCGGGTAGTTCATAGTCAATGTTACAGGTTCCGTATACAATACACCTTTGAGTCCACTGAATTTTATCATTGGACTTGATGTGTTTGGGTTCGCTGTACACGAATATGTTGACTATTTTTGCGAGACGTGGCTAGTTCGGTTTATTTATAGCAATTTAATTGTTTATAACGCGATTTTGCGGCAACGGTTCACGTTAGTCACGAAAGTTTCGAACAAAAAATGTTCTTCGTCCAAAATACATATAATTTGTCCTATTATTTTCATTCTCATCTCCTAGAGTTATCGAGTTATCATCTTTGAAAGCAGGTCGCGGAGAGTGGAGGCGCGCACTTTGGTCATTTTTTGGAAGGATGCATTGGTAAAGAATGAGTGCGAGAGAGAGAATATTTTTGAAATAACGAAGAAAAAGAGTATCTGCCCGAATGAGGCAATGATGAGAGTTAGTGAGTTGTCATCGGATGAAAAATTCAATACACATTACCAGAAAAAAAGTAAAAATTACGGTTCGAAGCGTAATCTGCGAGCGAAGTAAATTTCAATAAAATAAAAAGTGTCGGTCGGAACTGAAATTATACGAAACACGTTGTAAATTCTATGATTTCTTCCGTAAAAATTAACCACCCGTCTGATGACTCACTGCTGTGGGGACAACAAGTCGTTCCGTAATTTTTCCCCAACGATTGAGAAATTTTGCGGAACAGAACGTAGAAATACTCACCAGCTTCATAAAAATTGTTGAGCGTTCAAGAATTTTTTATTTTGGAGGCATAATAAGTCGGGAAGTTTCTATAAGATTTTACTTCTATTTTTTCTAGAAGATTTTAGATCTTCGGGAAAAATTACATGACAATTTCGTACTTCATTCGTTGATGAACCTGAAAATTCACTGAACGTTTCAGATTTCTTCTCTTCCATTCCTATAAAAATTGCCGGAAAACGATTCCCCATTGCGGATTACATGAATTCTTCAGTACTTTTTACTGAATATTTCTCTCCGTGTAGAGTAGCTCCCATAACGATGTATTTTTTCAAATTCGAGTTCAACTCAAACACACGTTCATTTATTCTATTTAATAAATAGCGTGTCCTCATGATTATGATCATAAATATACCCGATTCGGGGATATTTTTTTTCCGTGAAATTTCACTAAAACAAACAACAATTTTCATCATGTTTTCATTCCAACGCACATTTTCATTTTTTAAGGTAATTTTTACCAACATTTTTGGAACAATTTTTACTTGAAATCTTCTCTGAAATTCTCATCGAGAACATTTCTGAAGTCCTAACTGCTCTACTCTCGGCGGCTGATCGTTCCTACGTGATCTAATCTCATTTTCACTGGCCTACAGAAAAGATCCAAATTCCTATGGATTCGGAGATATTTATCTGAAACTGGGCGTGGAAAGTCATTCATTCCCTAATTCGATCTGTCGTTCATTCGTCCCGTTTGGTTCTCCTTGTTACCGAAATAAATATTAGTTTCGGTATAATGGGATTAGAATATTGTGATCTAATCATTTAAATGCTTGATCAAAATAACAGCATATTTAAACCGAGTAGGAGCGATGTAAAATTATGATAAAAAATATACGATTAAATGATATCTCACTTCGTGGGAATTACAAGGGAGTCGAATCAATCATTTTTTACAATTTAGATTTAGTCGGCGTGGTATTAAAACGGCGTATAAGCGATACTACTGACCCACTTCTGAACTTCGAATAATTATTTGTTGAAATGTTTGGAAATTTCATGGAAGATGTTATAGGAAATCTCACGACAGTCACATTGAATCGGATTTTGGAAAAAAATGGTTATTAAATTTCAAGTTTTAAGTAGAATTCACGGAAATTCATGAGCTTTCAGTGGGAGTGAGATGGAAATTCTACAACTTGATTGAATTTCCAATGGAACCTGAACATTCAGAAACAAAACTGCATGAATTTTTAATTTTTCCTTGAATTTTCCAGATTTTTCTGAATTTTCACAGAATAATTGAACTGAAAAATAAAATATTTTATTAATTGCCAGATCATTTGAACAGAAAATCAATGGAATATTTGATTTTTCAATGACAAGATTACCCGAAATTTCAGTGAAATTTGAATACGATAAAAATTTCCGGAATTTGGCATGGAATATTCAAACGACAATTTTTAACAATGTAAACATAACTCAGATTTAAAAAATTACAATCTAAAAAAATTCTAAACGGAAGTTAATAAGTATAGAAGCATCTGGTTAAATTAGCGTTCAATTCTTAGTTTAGTATTAGTGATAATAATTAATTAATAAATGCCAAATTGACACAGAGTCTTATAAGAAAATCAACCATTGAAGTTTCGCAAAAGATTAAAATTAAAAAAAAAATCTTGAAAAATGAGAAAAAAATGCATAATCCTGCGCTTAATACAAAAATTAGCGTGAGTGTAAAATTTTGTGATGGATAATTTATGTATCTGGATACCCCGAATGTACAGGATACCTTAGTCAAACGAGAAACTATTGTTTAAGAAAATAATTGTATAGAGAATTTGATGAATTCAACGTTCAAAGATTTAAGTTTATGCGAAGCATAAACTTGAATCTCCCTCGCCAGGCACAACTCTTACCAGGTATGATACTTGTGACATTTGATCCTCGAAAAGTATAACCATGATGAAGTTTGATCCTCGTGAGGTAAAACGGGCGAGACTTAATTATTCCACTCGATTTATGATCAATCCCTTCCAACCCTCGTCCTCAAATATTGAATGTGATTTAGAGAAAAAATCGATTCATAATCGATTTTATCCCGGTCTCCCTTACGAATGGTAATCGTGGAGCGATATGTAATTAAGTGAAAAAATACTGGTTTTTAGTGCACATTTCACTTTTTTCTCGGTAAAGAAACCATCTATTTAACTGTACTTGCACTCTTACCTTCTCAGTCTGCATTCAGCTATATCAGTTAACCATACACGTTAACTATTGTTATTCTATTTTTGGTTATTGTTAAGCTCTCAGAGCTCTGGTTTAGTTTATTTAGTTAAATTATTTTTATTTTCTACTCACAGTCCTTACTCATGTTACTTGCTAACTATTATTAATTATTTCTGTTGTATAGCTATTATTACCACTACTTTTCTATTGACTCCTTACGGTGTCATTTTGTAAGACGAAACTTACAGTAAATAAAGTCTATTTATCTATCTATGGATGCAAAAATGATCCTCCTATATAGTGAAATTGTCCACACTGGTAGGGTATTCTTTTTTTCTTGCACCCATCTGAAGGTGATGGGGACGGACACGAAAAATTCCGACGATAATTTTTAACAGTCTAACAAAAATCCCAATTTCAGAATATTGTAATGTTTTTATTATACTGTTAGAAAATTACTCTTGAAATTTCAAGTGAAAAGGCTTGACATTTTTAATAACGACAAAGTTACATGAAATTTCTGTATATTTATTCATTGACGAATCAGTTAATTTCTTGAATATTCAAGTAATTCTCGACTTTCAGGTCCATACAGTACTGAGAAACCGTGAAAATTTTGAAAATTCAGGCAACAACTTTTCTTAATTCTCAATCTATTGAAAATTGAATTGTATGTGATGTTCAAATTTCACGACGAGTTTGGAAATTCAAGCTTTCATTAAAAAATCAATAATTGTTCAACATGAAAAACCCAATTTCATTAAATTTTCAAAACAAATGTCAAATTTAGTGGATGCTTTCATTTGAAATTGAATTCAACTTCATAACATCGAAATTCAGATGACGCAGTGATTGAAATTTCAAGAAATTTCAAGCAGTGTAGCTTTTCTGTCGACCATATATATCCCTAGAAGGAGTTAATTTGACATGAATTGAAGTTTGTTTATTACCCGGAATTTTCGTTCTGCTTTTCTTGTCACTGATACCGATCTATTTGTCTCAGGTGCACACCAGAAAGACAAAACAAAAACGATTACTCATTGTAGGTGTACAAATTCTGACACTGATTATCTTTTCAAACTGATGGACATCAAAGGCTTGTCAATTATGAAATGCCTCAAGAAATTCCCTCCAACTTTCGAGTGATCTTTGTCATGAATAATGACATTCGATGCAGTTGAACTTTCATTTTTTGTTGGTTCGTTACATCGATTGATTTTTCTCCACGAATTTCATCTGAGTATTGAATATCTTCCTAGTGAAAGCACCTCGAGATTGAGCCGAAGTAGCTGGGCATCAGTGACCCCAATTCATCAAATCCCAAATGATGTATTTCGAATAATCGTCAGGAGAATAACATTCAAGTGTTAATGATTCCCGCGGTTGTCTAATGCATCAGAGTTTTCTGTTTCGCTTCATTGAAAATCCGCTACTTTCTCGTCTTGACAAATTGTCGTGGATTTTCTGCAGTAGTTCCTTCCAGACTCTCGATAAACCAAATAATCCAAGGATGTTGACTAATGTTCCTCGTTTCAATTGATTTATCGTGGAGTTGTGACGAGATCCTCTCAGGGTACTCGTGTTCGCGTCTTTCGGGATGGAACAAAGGCGGTAGTACTCTTTACACGCTTCGAAGCAATGAGTAATTGTGTAAACCTTGTAATACGTCTAGACATTAAACCACATTCAGTGTTTTCTCTGTGGTAATTACGAACTCGTGGTTTCTTTGTTGAGTGCTGTGAGCATAAGTAATTCTCAATTTCGTCAAGTCTATTACTGCGAAAACTAATGTCTGAATTTCAGACACTTTTCAAACACTTTTGGGACGAATTTGTAGACACTTTTGAGACATTAAAATGTGTCTGAATCAATGGAGGTATTTCAATTTCAGACACCAAGATTTTGAATCTTAAATTTTTTAGCCAGGTGAACGTTGATTCCAACTATTTAAGCGACGGGCTATTCAGAACTCTCAAAAGTATGTGGAAAAGTGAAAACTGAAAAAGTTTTTTTTTCACCCGGAGCCGAAGGGTCTGATTTCCGGTTTTTCCAGGGGGAACGTCAACTTTCGACAAAATCGAATTTTTTAGCCGGACGAACGTTGATTCCAACTATTTAAGCGACGGGCTATTCAGAACTCTCAAAAGTATGTGGAAAAGTGAAAACTGAAAAAGTTTTTTTTTCACCCGGAGCCGAAGGGTCTGATTTCCGGTTTTTCCAGGGGGAACGTCAACTTTCGACAAAATCGAATTTTTTAGCCGGACGAACGTTGATTCCAACTATTTAAGCGACGGGCTATTCAGAACTCTCAAAAGTATGTGGAAAAGTGAAAACTGAAAAAGTTTTTTTTTCACCCGGAGCCGAAGGGTCTGATTTCCGGTTTTTCCAGGGGGAACGTCAACTTTCGACAAAATCGAATTTTTTAGCCGGGTGAACGTTCATTCCAACTATAGGTCTGGAGAGATCTTGAAAGACCTGTGTACGTCCAATCAGAACCAAATCCTCGACTCGGGTCCCCAATCAAATTTCTAGTGCCGGCACTGGAATTTTTTCCTGGCCTTCACTTTGCGCCTGTTTTCCCGTGCTAGCACTAGAATTTTTCTAAAAAATTTCTCTCCGTAAAAATATAGGAATGGATTCTGCCTCAGAATTACCTGACTTGTTTGATAGATTTTCTTCAATTGTTTTCTCCGTGATCAAATGACAAGGCAAGAAAATTCAATAAGTTTACGTAAAGAAATCACCGTAATTTTTTTAGCAATTTAACAAAAAATTGGGCTTCAATAGCAGATACAATTTCCAGTTCCAAAGATTACAAAGGACTCCGACAAAAATGGTATTCTTCTGAACGAATGTCATGGGGTTTTTAATTCGGTCGACTACACGAGCAAAAAAAACCTATGGCACTAGTCATGAAAGATATTTTACCGTAGTGATTTTCCGTTTGTGACTTTTACGACTTCGGGGAAAGACCAATCGGGGAAGACTTCGGGGATTGACATTGTCAATCCCGGCACAAGGAAAAGACAAAAACAGTACGGAATCAAATATATCCAATTATTAGGATAATCTCAATTCTAATTTTGAACGGATTCCCCAAAAAATATCAAGTTTTCCACCATGAATAGGTAATATTCAATTTCAACGGAGATTCGAACTCGCAACCTCCTGTTTGACTGGGCTAGCGCTGTACCATTGAGCTACCGAATCACCACGACTACAACCTATCCATTTTGTTGTCGTGTACACGGAGGGAAATTTTTGATAAAAATTATCCTACCATTGTATAAAAATGTATCATGAGTCACCGTTTTCTCACTTCTATCCCGAAATTTAGTAAAAATTAATATATGATGATCAAATTTTATTCTACGTTAGAGAAATTTTATCCTGACGCATAATAAATTTTACCCTTCCAGTCCAATAATTTTTATGTCGATAACAACGAAAATTCTGGAACGGTTGGTGAATTTTACCCTATCCGTACAGTAATTTTGACTCTACCGGCACGGTAATTTTTATTTTTATCAGGATAAAATTTCTCTAACGTAGAATAAAATTTGATCATCATATATTAATTTTTACTAAATTTCGGGATAGAAATGAGGAAACGATGACTCATGATACACTTTTTTAGAATGGTAGTATAGTTTTTATCAAAAATTTCTCTCCGTGTACTCCACCTAACGAATTTCCATTCTCATTCCCCCTCAAACAATAAATTGACACTTCTCATCAGGACTATTTACACCGGGACTTCAAGTCACGCCAAGTGCAGTAGACTCTCATTATAATAGTCGCTCCCGTTACAGTCGCATTTCCCCTTCATCGCTTTTTCGCCAGCGTGATGGCTTCCCCCACCACCTTTGACTCCCGAGTGAAAACACATCGATGTTTTCTTAGAGGCGTTATTGTTTCCCCTCTCCAGGAAATCGTAAAGGTAAGATACTCTAACAGTAAATTTTCGAAAATGTGGGCGCATGTTGGGGATTGAAAATACAGTCCCATTCGCCGAATCGGCCTCCCCTACAGCCCCAGGCGCATGACTATAACGAGAGTCCTAACTGTACGGCTAAGTTTATGTCTGCTCCGTGTTTTCACCGAGAATTGAGCAGGAGAATAGTAGACATAATCTCGAATGACTCGAAGTACCGGTGTAAATAGCCCAAATGATTTTACAACGGTCGATAACATTGTTAACTATTACCATAATTCGTTAATAGTTAGTGGACGTGATTGAAGAGGGAAGGAGGTTCGACACTGATAGCAGGGTTTAGTCGCTGTTAACGAGGTATCTTAACTATTACTACTAACTATTAACGAATCGACTGTTAACGAGACTTCTTAACTATTACCGCTAACTATTAACGAATCAAATGATCACGAGGCTTATTAACTATTACCGTTAACTATTAACGAATCGAATGTTAACGAGACTTCTTAACTATTACCACCATTTCTTAAAATAAGAGCGGTTGACGGCATTTAAATATTGCGTCACGTGATTGAGGAGCGGACGAGATGTTACACTGATAGTCGCTGTTAATGAGACTTCTTAACTATTACCACGATTCGAAAACTTGACCATCGGATCGGATGGTTAAGCCACCGATCCGACGGTTAAGTTTTCAGAAAGATCGGTGGTGGGGCCCTCCTTCTTAACATTTATTCTAACTATTACTAATTTAATACGGTTTTTATAAATAGAAATGTTATGGTTGTGGTTTGTAGTAATAATAATTAACAGTAATTACTATGATCGTTAATGGTAATAGTTAAGAAGTAACTATTAGCATTAACTATTAACGAATCGTGGTAATAGTTAATGGTAATAGTTAAAAAATCCTGTTAATAGCGATTATCAGTGTGGAAACCACCACCGGAAACTTTTTTTTCTCCCCGTGAAAATATATCTACATGAAATCCCTTATCCTCTCAGTTTTCCTGCAATCCCCCGGAAGATTCAAGTTATAACGCAATAAAATCTTCAATACAGATAAATTATTGCGAGGTCGATCAATGGCTATCCACCCCATTTCATAATTTATATGAAATAAAAAAAAACGGAAATGGAAAAAAATCGAGTCAACTTTCCACTGCGATGGCTGTCAGCA
Organism: Diachasma alloeum; assembly: GCF_001412515.2. Taxonomy (NCBI): domain Eukaryota; kingdom Metazoa; phylum Arthropoda; class Insecta; order Hymenoptera; family Braconidae; genus Diachasma; species Diachasma alloeum. Next base: position 751,637 of record NW_021680510.1, read on the forward strand.
AAATTATCATTAAGTCCTTGCACTGGATGCCTCTTCCTTGCGAAACTCTTACTCTGCTTTTCAATTCCCCTCCACTCGTTCCCACTCACTCATCTTTTTTCCTACGCATTTTCCTACCTCACATACCCATTCGACGCAATAATATAACTTCGCTTTTGATATCTTCATGCTGCACTTTGCTCACAGTCTCGCTCATTACAATGTATTCATAGGGGACTGGAATGCTATATAGAATATATTAAAGAGAGTAAAATTTTCTAAGTGGATTCTTCGGCGATTAATGCGGTCAGTCGAGCTCACTTGCATCATTTTCTAACCGGTCTTCTCCTTTCGCAATTTTTATAATTCATAATTTCATTTTGGTTTCTCTCTTTGAATCTCACGTTACGGATAACCGTGAGTAAGAGGTACGTAAGAGTGCATAGAGAGGGCAGTCTGGAGAGAAAGAATGCATTATGCAGGTATTTACTGGCAGATCGTTGTGGGAAATTTATTGGAATTTAATGTGTATTATTCAACAACACCGGCTGTGACGGAAGTTAACGGATCGTCGGGGCTTCCTACTCCGGCAATTCGAAAAATGTTTTACGACCTATATTTTTGAAAGCGGAACGTGAACGATAAATGCCTTACGTCTCGTTACACTTGTCTTCAAGAGGATTTTGCCATTTAATTTTCGGCTTCATTTCAATTGTTATTTCTTGCAGGCTTAGTTGTTCTCTTTACTTCGGGCGCGGTTTTACGTTTTATTTTTCGCTTTTGCTTGATATTCTTCATTGTTATTATGGGAACTTCCTCAGAGGTTTCATGATTCATGAGGGATTGATCGGTCACGAGATGCGAGAAGTAATTAAATAGAAATGACCGCACTTTCCATTCCCCGAGGGAGTTTACGAAAGGTTGAGGATAGTCTCATGCATATTTATACGGACACGGAGAAAAAAGTTGGAAAAGTACTATTAAACAAGTCGAGTAATCGTGGAGCGGAGTTCATTTTTAGGTCTTTTTCTTCGCTGGGTCGCGAAAATTTACTAAGCGTGAGGATAATCTGTACCGAAACTGTAAAATTTACCCTCCATCCCATAAAAATTTTTCCCAGGGAATGCGAATAATTACTCAGTATTGCGTAATCATTCATATAGGTGCAGGAATTTTGTGTAACGGAGAATGATTTTTTTCCAAATGGGGTATGGTGAAATTTCACTTTCTTTCGTCCCCATGTCCGTTACGTAGGTGCCAGAAACAAATACCCTATCAATGTGGGAAATTTCACTATACACGATGTTTTTTTACCGGATAAATCGTAAAATATCCTCCAAGTATAGTACAGTAGTATAGTATAGTACAGTATAGTATAGTACATGTCGATAAAAGGGCGACTTTTTTCGATAAAAGTTGGAGGCCCGAGGCGAAGCCGAGGAGTGCCAATCACACGAGTTGAAATATCACTGTCGCACATGTGTAATCGAACTATATTTTTTGTCAGTCACGTTCAACTAGTGGCGAACTGTGCCTTTTTGCGCACACGAAATGTCCGTAAAACGCTGTTTTACGGACATTTCGTGTGCGTCGAACGCCGTTTACGGACATTGTGAAGGAAAATTATGTTCGTTCCTCGGCCTAATGACGAAATATACTATTTTGTCATGACGTGAAACGCTGCCTCGCGGCCGGAATGACAAAAACAACTTTTCTGACTCGTGTGATTGCATTCCGCGGCTTCGCCTCGGTCTCCAGCCTTCACACTCGTCAGAATAGTATATTATGGCATCAGGCGATAAAAGTATTATCTGGCGAATGTGGCTTTATATCCGAGCCGAAGGCAACGCAATGTGGCTTTATAATCCGAGCCGAAAGCGAGGATTATAATCATATTCGCCAGATAACACTTTTATCGCCATATGCACGGAGAGAAATATTCAATAAAAATTACGTATCTTTTCCGTAATTCTGGAGCGAAATGTGGTTATAGGAAATTTTACGGAACTGTCACGGAATTTTTCCGGAGCGTTCCGTAATTTTTATCTGAATCTCTTGTGAAAAATTACGATACCGTCACTTAAATTTTCACGATAGATTTGTCGTGGTTACTTTTGAACTTTGGTTAGTTTAACTGTATTTTGATTTGCAAAAATTGCGCTTGTGAAGTTACTACAATGTTATGTCCCGCATACAAAAAAAATCGTATCGGTCACCAAAACTGCCTTAACTATTTTTTTTTTGTAAATCGAACTGCAGATTTTTCTCGCAGTGTATCAGTGTAAATTTTCAATTGAACGAATATCCGGAATCGAAATGATCTGAATTTTCGGTCTTCACGGAATAATTAGACTGAAATTTGCAAATTGAATGGATACTTGATTTTCAATGGCAAAACTCCTTGAAATTTAAGCAGAAATATCATAGAGAAAAATAGCATATTCCGATACAAGTTGCGACGGGTTTTTTACGTGTGAAGTTGGCCGCCCGAGGCGAAGGCGAGGGCTATACCAATCACAAGAGCTGAAAAATCCCGTTGCAAATGTGTCTGATGTACATTTTTTGTCAGTGATATTACGTTCAACGAGTGCCGAGCTGTACCTTTTTTCGGTTGCAAGTAAACGAAATAGTACACTTCGATACGAGTGAGATGGAATTTTAACGAGTCTGAAGTTGGTGGCCCGAGGCTAAGCCGAGAAGCTGAGCGAGTGGCCGAACTGTGACTTTTTCGTTTACTTTTCGTTTACGAGTAAACGAACAGGTACTTTTAGGCACAAGGTGAGCGCAGTAGCAGTGTCAAATAGTACATTACATGCCCGAGCCTTGGAAAACAGATCTCCGTCCCCCACGTGCAAGATTGCCTTGCGAGCCGAAGGGGAGGATGACACGCACGTGGGGGAGGGTGATATGTGTTCCATGGCGAGGTGTGCACTGAGAGAAAAAATTATTCCTGCCAAGGATTGATATTCTCGTCAGAAGATAATATTTTTTTCTCAGTGTGTATATTAATTTTCGTGTCGAGGGACCTAAAAAACGCCATTTTGTTTGCCCGCGACATTCTAAAAAACAGTGATTTTGTCACCAATTTTCGGTGACATTATCACTAATTTCCAGTGACATTGTCACTAGTTTTCAGAGTAATGTCATTAATTTTCAGGTACCCAGCTCTCATTTTTAGGAAAATCAATCACCAAATAGCAGTGATAAAAATCTGTGCTAAGCAAGGTCATATTCTAGTCAGCATCCAATATCACCAATGATTGGTGATAGATTCCTAAAAGTCAGTGATACGTCCCGGAAAATAATTTGATCTCTCTGTCGTCACTTGATAAAAATTTTCGGGTTTTGGCACAGAAAATTGAGTCACAATTTTAGTTGAATGACCATCACCATCAGTTTCTCATTTTATAAAAAATTCCATTCGCAGATTTCTATTTAATTCTTTCACTCAGTTTCTAAAAGGAATTACTCAATCAGGATAGATCATCGCAGATCAATCAGTCCACACCACTTTCAATCTCCCAACAATCACTTTTTTCATTAAATGATCGTTGCCATCCGCCTCTCCCACATCTCCAGCCAGAATAATTTTAGAAACCCATATCCTTTTACTCTCAATACCATTGAGTTCACGCACTTCGAGCGTGAAATGAAAAAATCCTTACGAAATACCGCCACAATCCGATGCATTTATGCCAATGGTGATGAGGAGTAGAAAAAACATACGACCTTGTCTTATGAGTTTTTAACTAGAGAGCGAGAGTGGAGGCACGCGAATATTCATATCGACATATAAAATTGGATCTCATCTCTTAACCACACGAATTTACTTTCAGAAATTGACAGGACCCTGAGGAGATTAGGGTTCGCGAATGGCATTGACGGACACTCCTCAGTTATGAAATTAGCATTAAAAAAATTGAGTAAAAATCCTTTCTAAAAAAAGCATCTCCAATATGAGATAGGAAGGTATGATTATGATTCCTTTGGCGCTACGATTTAACATATGTTTTCCACATACGGAAAAAAAATTGCTTCTCCCCAGTACAAACCGGTATTTGGGGGAAGTTCACTTTTGAAAAATTCTAAAAATACTCGTCCCAAGTACATTTTGTGTCCTTGGGTGAAGTACCACATCTGCCCATCGAGTAGAAATGGTACTGGGAGGAAGGAGTATCACTACTTACTGCCAGTACTTTTAATACTTTTCACAAGTACCAAAGGTACTAGTGACAAGTAATTGTTTAACTTCTCTCAAGTACTTTTAGGACTTAATTTCAGTACTTCCAATCGATTACTTTATCGAAAAAAGTGAATATTATTACCAGATAGAATGGGCTTTCTTACGCTTTTTTTTTAAATAGAAATGTTCAGCAGAAGATATTCTGTAGGGAAAAATCATTAGATTGCGATTTTTATGGACGCTTTCGAGAATTATTAGTATGCTTTCCAACCTACAAAATTTCAATTCGTTGAGATTTTTATGTTTTATGCTGTTATCGACATTAAAAAGCTTCGAAAAATTCTTTTCAATTTCTTTTCAATTTTATTACTCACAAAACGGGAATTATTTGGATTTTTGAATTTTTGAAGAAATTCGGTTTTTAGAAGAGGTAGAAAAACATTTTTGAGTTTTTATACTCAACTTATATTGAGTTTGTTTGGTACTTTTGACAAGAACCAGCCAGGTACTCAGTACAAATAATTTTTTTACTTGTCCCAAGTAACAAATTACTTGTGACAAGTACTGAGGTATTTCTCACCAGTCCACAGGTACTTGACGTATGATACTTGCATCAAGTTGTTTTGTAACTTCGAGGAAGTACAAAAATGTGCCTTTTCCCCAAAAACCCCTTGGTACTGGGTACAAATACTTTTGCTACTGATCAAAAGTAATTTTTTTTTTCGATGTACCATTTTTTCCCAGAATTATAGGAAGAAGACTGGTGATAACGCGAGACATTTCACGAGACAAAACTTTGGAGCGACGATCGCGGTCTCAATGAGCATGGAAATCTTTGCTCTCGCGTTGATCTCGAAATACGCAATATCGACTGCCCTCGTAATAACTCCACTCATTTAGGTCAGGGGAAAATATAATAATTCTGCTCTTTTAATATTGTGTTTATTAGGTTTTCTTCGAATAACGTTGATTAGAGTTAATAACTAGAATAATGAGATTATTTGACATGTTTGACGTTAAGGATAGAAGAAGGTGAATGCAATATAGTGAAAATGATGATCGATTTGTTCACTTTGAACGAATAATATTAATATCCATTAATAAGAAAAATATATATCTATTAATATCCAAATGTAAAATTTCAGATATGAATAAAAATCAGCTGTGATTCAATATTACAAAATAAATTTCAAACTTCAAATTCCAAAAAAATTCCAGAAATTCGCACTCCTAAGTGAGTTTTAGAAGGAATAAAATTGTAAATATGATTAAAATCTTATTCAGTGAGCATATACTATTAACAAAATTTAGCTGAATTTCCCGGAAAGAGACCTTGAAGTCGATTTAAAGGGAAAAAGTCAATGGAATTTCAAGTTTGTCTGAAAATTCAAGTAAAGTCCCATTTTTTTAGCCGCAGAAAGACAGAAATTCCCCAATTTGCATGTGAATTTTCAAGTGAAAATTTATATTCACTGGCAAATTTCCTTCAATTTTCAGAGAATTCCATTAAAATTCGTAGAATTCCACGATTTTTTCAAGGAATTCCTTGACAATTCAGAGGAATATGGAATTCAAGGAGACTTTTCTCTGAATTTTCAGATTGTTTAACAATGTTTCAGGAATAATTAAACTGAAATTTAGAGTTCTCTCGGATTTTCCCATGAAATTATGAATTTCCAATGCCAAAATTCCCTGAAATTTCAGTGAATATTTTTTCATAGTGTAGGACTTGGAACATGAGCAAATCATTTATTGCAATATTGTGGGGATACTTTTTAAAAGATAAAAACAGTAAAAGATTTAATTCATACACATTTAATTATTGGAAATTATTTACAAAAGTTTAAATTATAAGAACACTTCAAACATTTAATTATGTTAAATGTTAAATTGAATCGTCAAGAACCGTCTAGTGCCTCACAAGAGGACTTCGTCAAAACGTCTATATCTTCTCGACCCTCCAAAATCAACTAACTCCTGTCACCCTCAGCCCTATCTATACTCAGTTCCTCCCCCTGGCGTCTTCCCCCACCAGCAAGCTTCGTTGGGCCTCACTTGCCAATTTCCCTTCTGGAAAAATCCTGAGACGTGGCAGCGTGGGCCAGCCAAGGGTCGTGAGTCACCTATGAGGGTACTCCGGTCTTTCCGCAATAAAATAATAAAACTACCCGACTTAATCTTATGTCCCGTCTTAATCCTACCTTAATAAAATACCTTCATAAAATATCATCGACAAAATTCTTAAACTTACAATGGGCGAACCTTCGCGTAGTTCCCCAGCGTCTAGACTTACTTCTTATATTTTACTTGGGAAGTTCCCCATCGTCTCGACAATCAAAAATCCCCGATACTACATTCGGCCTTTCCTGACAACGAACATCTGCCCTCAGATGTTACATCTCTTCTTCATCTGAAGAATCATCATCGTCTACCCACAACTTCATATGATCGGCTGATGTCGATGTCTCTTTAGGACCTTCATGATCGCCTATCTTCTGCACTACATAACGATCTCCTCGTAACTTCTTAATTACTCGATAAGGACCCAAAAACTTTGGAAATAATTTTAAACCTGGTCCGAATTGTGTGCGCTTGATAGCCACCAAATCGTCTTCGCGATACATTCCTGCTTGTTTACGTTTTTTATTGTAACTCTTCTGATTTTCTGCTTGGACTTTACGAATACTTTCTTTAGCTTCTTTTCTAACAATGTCACGCTTTTCTTCAAACATATTAATCCACTCAGCTTCAATCATCTCTTGAATTTCTACATTTTCTTTCAAACGCATCTTCGTCCCGAAAAGTAAATTGAAAGGGGTTTTCCCTGTACTCCTACTTGGTGTAGCATTTAAATACATCTGTGTCGTATTGATATGTCTATACCATTCTTCTGGTTTTGGAGCTGCTAATTTCGACAATAATGGAATAAGAGTTCGATTCACTCTTTCGACTTGACCATTCGCTCTAGGAAGACCTGTGCAAATTAATGAATGCTCTACGTTGTTATCGCGGCAATACTCCCGAAAAGCATTTGAGGTGAAAGCTGTCCCACGATCTGAAATAATGCGTCTAGGGTTTCCGAACACGACAGATTGTTTCGTCAAACGATCAATTACTTCAGCGGCGTCTGTAGATCTTGTTGGATACAACCACACAAACTTCGAAAAAGCGTCTACTACAACAAAAATGTGTTTATACCTCTTCTTCGTTAACGTCATTGGACCGATGTGATCAATATGATAAGTATCGAGAGGAGTATCTCCCTTATCTATCGGATGTAAGAAACCTTCCTGTTTACCCTGCTTTCGTTCACTCACAATACAATTAATACATCCTTTCACAAATTTTTCAATTTTCTCTCTCATACCTGCAAACCAATAATTCCTTTTTACCAACGCCTCGGTCTTTGTCACTCCAAAATGACCCTGCTCGTGAGCCTGTCGAATTACCTGTGTTTGCATGATTTTTGGAACCACTAATAATACATCGTCTTTCGTTCTTTTATATAATAATTCTTTCTGAATCACAAAATCCTTCATCTTATCATCATTCATCGACTCAATTATACTTCTAACATCTTTATCTTCACTTTGACATTTCTTGAGTCTGGCAATCATACTATCGTCACTCTCTTCAATTAACAATGCTTCAGGTAATGGATTTCTACTAAGGGCGTCTACATGCGCCATGTTCTTCCCTGGACGATGCTGAATCTCGTATCTAAACTCTTCTAAGAGCAACGCCCACCGCGCGACACGTACACACAAATCTTGCTTATTCATCGTCATTGTAAAAGCTTTACAATCTGTTATAATTTTGAATTGAATGCCCAGTAAATAGACTCGAAATTTCTTCAACGACTTGACAATTGCTAAAACTTCTAATTCATAACTGCAATATTTTTCTTCGGCGCGAGATGTTTTTCCACTCGCGAAATAAACAGGATGAAACGCGTTATCTTTCTCACACTTCTGCACAAGGATTGCTCCATAGCCTAACTTCGAAGCATCAGTGTGGAGTTCTGTCTCCGCCCCTATTTGATATAAGTGTAACACGGGTTGACTACTCAACAAAATCTTCAACGCATTAAAAGCTCGCTTTTCTTCTACCTCGAATCGCCACTTCTCACCCGATCTCAACAAATTTGACAGTGGTCTAGCAACGCGTGCATACCTTGGTATGAACTTACGGAAATAACCTGTCAATCCTAAAAAACTCTGAATGTCTCGAACACATGTTGGTNTAAATTTGACAGTGGTCTAGCAACGCGTGCATACCTTGGTATGAACTTACGGTAATAACCTGTCAATCCTAAAAAACTCTGAATGTCTCGAACACATGTTGGTTCTGCAAATTTCATCACGGCTTTGATTTTATTTTCTGAGGGCGCGATTTTACCGTCTTCAATTACATACCCCAGATATTCAATACGTCTCTGCAAAAATTTACATTTTTTCCAATTGATTATTAACCCCGCTTCTTCGGCAATACAAATAATGTTCTCTAAATTGTCCATAGCTTCGTTTTCGTCTTTAGCTGGGATGATAAGGTCATCCATGTACGTAAGTACGATATTCTTCGAAATTGGCTCTCTAAACACCGCGGTTATATATCTTTGAAACACCGACGGTGCATTGCAAAGCCCGAAAGGCATCTTCAAAAACTCGTACTGGCCACTAGGTGTCACAAACGACGTGTATTTCCTACTACTTTCCGCCACTTCAACATGAAAAAACCCGTTCTTCAAATCTAATGCTGTGAAAACTTTCGCACTTTGTAAACGATCCAACTGGTCTTCTATCAACGGCAAAGGATATCGATCTTTCACGATTTTTTTATTTAATTTTCTAAAATCTACACAGACTCTCGTTCCTTCAGGTTTTCTCTCAGTTAAAACAACAGGACTCGCGTATTCTGAGTTCGATGGACGCGCGATCCCCTGCTCTAACCATTCCCCTACCTGTCGATTCAACTCTTCGTTCTGGGAATGCGCTAATCGTCTTGGTTTTTGATATACTGGAATATCATCCGTCAAAATAATCGTCATGGAAACTCCCACATCTCGCGTCTTTACTGGATTATAAGTCTCAATAATTTCTTCTATCCTTCTACGCAAATTTATGTCTTTTACATATGACAAATCCAAAGAATAATCTTCTATCACATCAATCTTCAAAACTTCAGCAATATCAGCATCGTCTTCAGGAAAAACATTTACAATTTTATGAATTGTTATTTTACCCGCAACAGATCGTAATTCTACTCGATTAAGAAAATCTGCTCCGATGAGCACAGAATATTTCATCAATGAGTCGTCTACTACATGGAACTTGATTCTATACTCAACATCATCAACAATCATTATCGTGTCGAATGAACCTAATGTACAATTATTACTCGCGCCTAATCCATCAAATTTTGTGTCTTGCCCTAATACGGGAGACCCTAGTTCTTCATATATTTTCCTACGTATCAAGCTCAAATCACTACCCGTGTCTATCACTGCTGAATACCTCTGATTGTTGATCTCGACGTCTTTCAGTTGCTTCCCTCGTGGCGCCTGGAATGATGCGTAAGACACCTTCTTCTCCTCTGGCTTTCTCGTGCATCTCGCTGCGATGTGGCCAAACCCTTTGCACTTGAAGCACTTCTGTCCTTTGTCTTTATCGGGACACTCTCTGCCGAAATGATCCCGCTCGCCACAATTAAAACAGTATTTAATATCACTACTCCTTCCTGGACCACCTGGTCGCGTCGACTTCTTCTTATCGTCTACCTTCACAGTTTTCGTCTTCTGCTTCATCTCGTTTTTCATCGCTTCATACTGTAGAAACAGCTCCTTGAGATCACGAATTGATTTCGCTCCATATAATTTATTTTTATTCACCGGATCGTCTGGAATTCCCGTCACAATATACTGGATTACAGACTTCACGTCAACGTCACCTTGCGCGGCAATGTCCATCATTTTGTAAATGTAAGTCTGAAACGATTCGTCCGGTTTCTTCTTTCGTTTTGCTAGCTCTTGATGAATTTTATAACTATCGACGATCTCTGAAAACTCTTCTTTGAGACCTTTCTTCAATTGTGACCATTTTTTAAATTTCTCATAATTCACGAATAGCTTGGCGGGGCCTTTCAGCAGCCGCTTTGCGTATGTCACCTTCTGCACGTCACTCCACTCACACGTTTCCGCTAATTCCTCGAAATCATTGATCCATCGAATAACGTTGATGTGGTCATCTCCACTGAATGTGTCTATTGATTCTTCTACGTCTTTAAATGTGAGCATGTAGCTGCGAGGCCGTCTATCAGATTTATGCCGTGTTTTGCGTCTAGTCCGTCTATCTTCTACTTCTTTTTCTGATTCCTCACTGCTGTCCCCACTAGTGTCTTGGACATCGTCGTCGTCTTTCTCGTCGTCACCGTCTATTGTTTTGTCCTCCTGGACTCCAGATCTTGAGGTACCGTGTTCACGTTCAAATAATAACGCAGTCCTCAGTCGCAACTGTAATTCACTTTTATTACCAGTTGTTTTTAAACTTCTTTTACTCAGTGCGATTTTGAGTTCAGGCAACTTCATCTTCTCCAATCGTTCATTGATGGCATCTTCTTGTCGCTTCTCTTCGTCCAGTTTCTTTTGTCGTTCGCGCTCTGAACCCGACATTTTAATTGAGTAACTTCACAAAAATGGCTGTATCTTTTTCGTATCCCGGACGAGCCCCCAAAATTGTGGGGATACTTTTTAAAAGATAAAAACAGTAAAAGATTTAATTCATACACATTTAATTATTGGAAATTATTTACAAAAGTTTAAATTATAAGAACACTTCAAACATTTAATTATGTTAAATGTTAAATTGAATCGTCAAGAACCGTCTAGTGCCTCACAAGAGGACTTCGTCAAAACGTCTATTTCTTCTCGACCCTCCAAAATCAACTAACTCCTGTCACCCTCAGCCCTATCTATACTCAGTTCCTCCCCCTGGCGTCTTCCCCCACCAGCAAGCTTCGTTGGGCCTCACTTGCCAATTTCCCTTCTGGAAAAATCCTGAGACGTGGCAGCGTGGGCCAGCCAAGGGTCGTGAGTCACCTATGAGGGTACTCCGGTCTTTCCGCAATAAAATAATAAAACTACCCGACTTAATCTTATGTCCCGTCTTAATCCTACCTTAATAAAATACCTTCATAAAATATCATCGACAAAATTCTTAAACTTACAATGGGCGAACCTTCGCGTAGTTCCCCAGCGTCTAGACTTACTTCTTATATTTTACTTGGGAAGTTCCCCATCGTCTCGACAATCAAAAATCCCCGATACTACAATATAAAAATTTAACAGCTGATAAATTAGAACATATGATGATTTTGAGTCATAGGATATTGAAAATCAGTATATAATACTAATTAATTGTCAAATCGACATTAGAACATGATTCTCATCGGTCGGTATTGGTTTTTGCAATGAGAATGATTGTAAACAATCAAATAAAAAAAGAACTATGGAATTTACCAGGAAAAAGGATATAATGAACGGGCATCAACACCCGGGCCCCTTGCGGCCACAGTGGCGCTGGTTGAGTAAAAAAACTGATGGAGTAATTGGTTCTACAAATACTTTCCAGCTGTTAACCATTTCTTCCGGCAAAGCCTTTATTTTCCAACATCTCCAGTCATGAATTACATTCAACCTTAATTATCTAGTGTAGCTGCTCTAGGTGCCTAACAACTCCTCCATAATATTAGCGATGCTCATTGTCTCCTCCATGGAAGCTGCACTTCAGCCGTTGAAAGTTATACTCGGTAGCAAACCGTTGTTGTACACTTTATTCGAGTGGACCCAGTTGCACTTCACAACATACAGCGAACGTGAAAGGACCGTCTCTGCCAATTTACCAAGACCACGCCCCTCGCTTTGGTCCCGAACGAGTTTTCAATGTTTTCAGGTCTCAATATAAATATTTTGCAAGAGTTTTCGATTCATTTGACTGTTGACTCGCACAAAAAAGGGAGAATGTTCGAGATGAGTGATGGAATTGGAATGATTGTAAACAGTTAACTCTGGAAGTAGTTGTTCCAGTGAATGTCAGACTTTTTTTGAAGACAATGTTATGATCTGAAATAAGCACGGGACCGAGCCTATCCGACAGAAGACATTTGACCTTTATTTTATACGTTATTTGCTTTTTTATTTTTTGCTTCTATTTCTGTTTAAAGTAGCTCTACCCTTCGGGCGGGCTACGTTGTACTTTTGGACATTTTCAGTTTTAAAATTTTTCAACTAAATTGCATGGAAAAAATTTGAAAAAATTCGTACCTAGTCAGTATTGCCTAAATTGAATTTTGCAAAATATTGATATTTTTTCAAACATTTCCCTCTTATAAATAAGTAATAAGACTTGTTTGCAAAACGGTGGATTATTTTTTATGAGGTGTTTAAAAAATTCTTGATTTTTTCACATCTAATGAAGAAAAATTCAGATTTTAATCTGTGATTACAATGGAAATGTTGATTTTCACATAAGACACTGGATTAAGTCCTGATTTTTAAACATTTCTTCTTTGAAAAACCAAATCGATAATTAAATTGAGAAAAAAATTAGAATTTCGAATCTAATCGAGTTTTCTGAATTTTTTTTGCAGTTTTCAATAATCTTTGAATTTACCGTAAGGGTAGAGCTACTTTAAATTAATTTAATTCAGTAGTGAAGTGGTAAAACGGCTTAAGCCGATTTAGTTCTTAGTTGAGTTTTCGAGGAATATCTCTGAAATTAAGGGAGATAACGAAATTGTCGGAATAACCTTTTTTGTAGAGCGAATTGAGGGCTACAAAAAAGGTCTGTTTAGAATGCAGCGAATAAGTCATTATCTAAAGTTACCGGGGCCCGGTGGCCTGGCGTAGTGGTTAAGGCCGTTGCTTCACAACGGATAGGTTCCAGGTTCGATTCCTGGCCGGGTAGAATGGTGAGATCTAACCATTTTTAAAGTCTTGATCAATCGCCATATAGTCTCATCAGACTCGAAGCGATATAAAATAAGCATAAAAAAATAAAAATAAAGTTGCCGGGCTCAACGAAAAATCTCGACCGACTTCGGGACCCTTCGGGTTCACGGGCAAATCATGAAGCAAATCGCCAAATTCGAAATTCCAGTAGTATCAATCTATTCCTCAGAGTATACATCGGTTAGTCAGAGAGTCACGTATCAAAATAACCGAGTATCGAGTACATCACCGAGTATTATATTGAGTCTAGCGCTGTGTAGCGTCTCTGTTTCGTTCAATTATCAATTAATTCCGAGTTAACAATCAATTATTTGGAGTCAATCATAGAATTTAATATCGAGAGACTATCTAGTGCAAAGGCTATTATCAAATTGACATTGGGACATTCACTAATTCGTGTATCCCTGGGAGTCTATTCTCGAGTTGAAATCGTGCGTTCGATTTCAATAGGTCGCATGCGACTCGTGGTACGCCTTATGGGCCGTATGCGACTTGTTGAAGTCGAACGTACGATTTCAATTCGAGAATAGACTCCCAGAACTCAAGACGGGTGGCTTGTGCCACTAATAAAGTACATCACCAGTGTTTTGTAATCCGCGTGTTTTTAATTTCACCCTTTCCATATCACGTGCCCCGGATCCACCCCAATATTGTGGGTATATTTTTTAAAAGATAAAACAGCTGGGTAAATCTAAACACTTTAATCGAAATATTTTATTTACAATTATTATATTACGAACACTTCAAGAAAAACGGCTAAATCGTCTAATGCCTCTGATGAGGACTTCGTCTACTTCTTCGACTTCAATATGCGTCTAATCGTTCCCGCCAATGAACTGCCCTCCTCGTTGTACCCTCATCCCTTAAATGCACTCCTTCGTCCCTCCTAGCGTCCTTCCCCCACTACTNTCCTAGCGTCCTTCCCCCACTACTACGTACTTTCTGAGCCTCACTCGTCATTTCCATATTTGGAAGTTTTCCCGAAAGTGGCAGCGTGGGTCAGCTAGGGGGTCGTGCGTCATCAATGAGGGTGCTACGGCGTTACCGTAATAAAACTATAAAACTCTACGTCTAGACTTAATCCTACCTTAATAAAATATTTTCCTTAACGTCTGAAATACTTTACAATGTAACTACCCTCGCGTAGTTCCCCAACGTCTAGACTATCTATAACTAAACTGCACACGTAATTCCCCACGATCGAGACACCTAAAATTTTCGTTTCTACAATATTAGCCTCAATCTCTAACAAGATCAAATTTGTTATCTACCCCCAATTCGCTCTACAAAAAACGTCATGACAATAATTTTACCATCTTCCTTAGATTTCGAGATATTCGTTGAAAACCGGCCAGTAGTCAAAATCGATTTAAGGGGAGCCCGCGGTGAAATTTGAAAGTCTCGGCTCGGCCTTAAGAGCCATTGGACGACTTTTGATATATGAAGGGATATATAAAAAAGTGAGAAAAATTTCGGACCCGAACCGTTTTGCCCCGTATATCCACCAAAAACGTCGTTTTTCACGTTTTTAGATTAGAAATGCCCCTTGTACCACAGTTTTCATCCGATTTCAACCTTTTTTACTTTAAATGTTCGCTATACTCCAACGAACAAACCCAAGTATGCGTTTTGCTTTATATTTATCAGATCATGAGAAAATGATTTTTTTAGTTTCTATTTGTTTTCCTCTTTTTAGCAAATGCTAAAATTAGTTGTTTTTCGTTATTCCACGTTGTAATCATACGTAATCGAAATATTATAACAAAAAAAAATGGACGGAAAACAACGAATTTTAGCATTTGCTAAAAAGAGGAAAAAAAATGAAAACTAAAAAAAAACATTTTCTCATGATCTAATAAATATAAAGCAAAACGGATACTTGGGTTTGTTCGTTGGAGTATAGCGAACATTAAAAAAAAACAGTTGAAATCGGATGAAAACTGTGGTCCAAGGAGCATTTTTAAGCTAAAAACGTGAAAAATGACGTTTTTGGTGGATATACGGTGCAAAACGGTTCAGGTCCGAAATTTTTCTCACTTTTTTATATATCCCTTCATATATCAAAAGTCATCCAATGGCTCTTAATCCCGAGCCGAGACTTTCAAATTTCCCAGCGGTCTCCCCTCAAACAGTTTTACCGCTTCGCTACTGAATTCTGATTTAAAATACTCTTCCCAATGCCCTCTTGATCGAGTTCGATCGTGAGATAAATTGCATCAGGTGTTCTTGAAAAAAATTTATTTAGAAACCAATATTCAGGAAACGGTAAAAAAAATTTACGTTGGGGAAATGCTGAATTCAATGAATCATTGAATTAAATATAAAATACGTGGCCATAGAAATTTTTTTCCGAAGCAAATTCTTAATTTATTAGCGAAAATATATTGACTGTGTTACAATATCATAAGAGCTACAATCTCATCAAATTTCATCCTCTTGTCTTAATTTTTTTGGAGAGTTATCGTGTATATATCAATTTTATCATAATAATGGAAAATGCCAATTATTATGGAGTTGGCGCTAGCGACGTAAAGATATTGTGACTTGATTTGATATTATTATATATTATTATAAGGAATATTGTGGCTGTAGTGGTCACGCGGTGAGTCTGTGGCTCCGGTGGTCATCCAGGCTAAGCAGCGTTCAGTCTGCCCAGTACTTGGATGGGTGTCCGCTTAGGCACACCTAACCGCGTGGGACTACAGTCGCTAGGCACGAATGTAGAGAACCACTGTGCCCATTGAGTCAGTGTGACCAATGGACACAGTGGAATCCCTGCATTATCGGCCGTCTGCATGACTAAGGTTTTCCATGGTTTCCCTGGCAGTCCAATCCCGAATGGGATGCAGTTGGGGATAAAGTAAGTCGGCCCATGGTAACGCAGATAGGGAAGGGAACAAAATTTAAAAACCCGAGAGGCTATACGTATGGAACCAAAAATAATAATTATAAGGAATATTTTGCCGTAAAAAATAGTATATTTCAACATAACTGCGACGGATTTTTTGCAAGAGTGAAGTTGGAAGCCCGAGGCGAAGCCGAGGCCGCCAATGACTGTGTCGAACTATATTTTATGTCACACGGCCATAAAAGAATTATCGCCTGATGACGTAATATACTATTTTGTCAGTGATGTTACGTACAATAATATTATGAGAAGTTGCACCTTACAATAATTAAGGTTTGCTTATCTTCATTGAAATTTGAAAAATAATAAAATAATTGATAATTTAAATTTTCAATCGACTATGAATGAAATAATTGACAATATGGAATTTTGACAATTTTGTAAGAGATTTTTCGATTAGCCAAATGATGTCAATCTTCTTTTAAATATTAAATATTAAATATTCGGCATTTGAATATTTAATTGATGATTAATTTAATAATTAAAAAATTGTTGAGTAATATTGACAATTGACGTATTCAAAATTTAACTTGATTTAAAATTTATGATTATGAGGATGTTTGTCAACAAGTGATGAATCAAATAATATCGTACTACACAACACTTCAGTTTCTTTGGAATGAATTCCCAATAGGCATAATCACAAAAAATATTATCATCAAAATAATACTAATTCAAATTCCAACGTACGCCCAAGTGTCCAGTGTGTTAAATCGGTGTGGTAAAATTTACGTCTGTGACCGGTAACCGGACCGGTAACCGACGATCCAGGTAGTTGAATACTTAGAGTCATCCTGTTACTAATCCCTCAATTATTATGACAAGTAGGGATTATTGAGGTAACACAAAACTTCAAATTCACACACACGCACATAACTACATACGTGTTAAGTTTGTATATGTAAGATTATCAAGTGTTGAAAATGCATGTATTAAATCTGTGTGTTGAAATTTACTTTGTAATCACGCTAGCTTGTGCAAAAATCGGGATATCGACTTGAAATTTGGAGAGAAAATATGGATTTCCCTCATTCATATGAAGTATTCGAAACATTGGAATTTTTACAGCACGCATGGAGGTGGCAGTAAACATCTGAAATTTTTGCTGCTAGTTGTAACTACAACACTAAGTAGTGTTGTAAAGCTGTAAACTGATGTAATATTGCAGACCATTTGAAAGCCCGCCATCAATGTATTGATGGGGAAAAACAGACATCACTTAGTGACATGCTCACTGTCATATGGCGTGCTGTCATATGCTCACTGTCCCCTGTTTGTTTCATATGTATATATCATACGATATTTTACAATACTAATGAGAAAAAGACGATTCTGTGCACTGACAGAACGGATTAGTTATTGTTAACGAATGGATTTTGGTTGAAGGTTAGGGTCTATTCGGTCTCACCAAATGTCCATTCGTTAATAGTTAACGAATGTATATTTGAGGAGCCTTGTTTGACTTGACTTTCGCCATTCAAGTGAACCATTCGTTAACTATTAACGAATATTCATTTGGTCATATTCAACTCTACCATTCGTTAATAGTTAACGAATCTCGTTTGGAATAAATGAATCATTCTATCAGTGAGTGCGCGAAGCATGCGAAAAAGTGCCCTTTTTTTCATTTGTAGGGGAGAGTGGGGCAAAATGAAACAGTCGAAAAACGATTGCCTGACATAATTTAAGCACAACCAAATTTTTTTTATTAACTTTTTTTTTTACTTGAATTGCGTCAAATAGTCGTTTTTCGGCTGTTGCATTTTGCCCCACTGTGTTATTTTACCCCCTTCACCCCTATCGCAAAATATTTTTGAGAAATTGGAGTATCGCAAAAACTTCGTCGATCTAGCGAAATTTCCTCCCGCAATTTTTAATCAGTTTTATTTCTTTCACTAATAGGTCAAAAGTACTCATAAAATTCCGGAATATGGGTAAAATAACGCTCTTTCAGATGGAAATAAAAAACGGAAAGTATTTCACGGAGCTCGAGGCTAAGGCAATACCTTGATTCGAATAAACAATTCCTCTGGGTTAATACCTCTATATAATTCGTAGAATAAAAACCTTCGAAAGTGTCCGAATGCTCCATAAGAAATCTTATTAGAAATGCTATAAAAATTTCTTCCTACATGAGGCTCTCGTTTTCTTGTCAATGTCTTCCTTTCGACGTAATGATTTATCTCTTTCTACCAGTTCGCTTATGATTTCTCGTTGTAACACGGTATTTGACGTAAATTTTTAATGATTCCTCAAGGTGCAGTACCTCAAAAAAGGTGGCCCACTTTCTCCACAATACACCAACAATTAATTTTACTATCGGGAATGAGCTCTAATAATGCACAACAGGTTATTGAGATACTTTCACTGGTAAAAATATTCCAGCGCCGGGATTAATGGATTAATTAATGACTCAGAGAGAATGTTAATTAGCGTTTGGGTTGGATGTTGGATGAGATGAATATTCTAGTGATTTGTCACTGGATAATGGAAACGTCTGGATTTCGCTGCGATCCCTCAATTTCTTTACTTCAATTTATTCTTTATTTTAATTAATATTTTTAATATTTCTTTGCTTCACATGGATTGTGAGAAATCCTAGTTTTCTTAGAATTTTATGATGCATTGTGATGCGTTAGATATTAGATCAGATGAATATTCTAGTGATTTGTCATTGGATGATGGAAACGTCTAGATTTCGCTGCGATCACTCAATTTCTTCAGTTCCATTCATTCTTTATTGTAGTTAATATTTTTAATATTTCTTTGCTTCACGCAGATTATGAGAAATCTTACAGCTTTCTTGAAAATTTATGGTGCGTTATGCACTGTTAAAAATTTTCATCTGAATTTTCCGTGCCAAATTCCGGCAATTTTTATCATGTTCAAAAAACACGATAAATTTTTTTCAAATTCTACTGAAATTTCAGGGAATCTTGTCATTGAAAAATAAAATATTCCATCGACTTTCCGCTCAAATGATCTGGAAATCAATAAAATACTTGATTTTTTATATCAATTCAGTAGCGAAGTGGTAAAGCGGTTTAAGTCTATTTTGACTATTGGCCAGTTTATAGTGAATATCTCGGAACTTAAGGGAGATAGCTAAATTTTTATTAAGACATTTTTTATAGCACTCAATTTTCTCTAGAAAAAAGGTCATTACGAAAATTCCATTATCTCCTTTAGATTCGGAGATATTCTTCAAAAACTCAACTAAGAGATAAGTCGACTTAAACCGTTTTATCACTTCGCTACTGAATTATTTTGTGGCAATTCTGAAAAATCAGGAAAATTCAGGGCAAAATTGAAAATTCATGTCATTTTTTCCCTAAATCTGACTCTATGTCACTCTCACACTGATAGAACGGATTAGTTATTGTTAACGAATGGATTTTGGTTGGGGTCTATTCGGTCCCCCCAAATGTTCATTCGTTAATAGTTAACGAATGTATATTTGAGGAGTTCAACTCTTGTTTGAGTTGACTTTCGCCATTCAAGTGAACCATTCGTTAACTATTAACTTATATTCATTTGGTCATATTCAACTCTACCATTCGTTAATAGTTAACGAATCTCGTTTGGAATAAATGAATCATTCTATCAGTGCATGGGATCTACAATAATATTTTTCATAAAATTTTAAAAAAGTTCTAACAGCGTGATGCGTCACATATTAGATCAGATGAATATTCTAGTGATTTATTTATCACTGGATAATGGAAACGTCTAGAGTTCGCTCCTATCACTCAATTTCTTCAGTTCCATTCATTCTTTATTATAATTAATATTTTTCATATTTCTTTGTTTCACACGGATTGTGAGAAATCTTAGTTTTCTTAGAATTTTATGGTGCACTGAGGAATTGTAATTAAATCACAAGCGTTAGTTGCACGATTCTCTTCCGAATAGGATAATTAGATGTTCCTTTCATCACGAACAATTAGACGATCACTATTTAACGTGAGAATAATGTAGAATCATCGGTTGGATTAAAAAAAGAGTATAGAAAACACTATAGAAAATTTTTATTTTCCTACTTATCATACTTGTTATAATTTTTTTCTTGCCGTCAAGGAGAGTGTAAAAATAGAAGGTAATAAATTACCTTCTGGAGCACATTATAACTGAAACGGAACTAAATGTATGATTTTCCGCGGAGAACCGTTGGAAAGGGCTGGACGGTATTCATAACTCTTGTGCCTAACTGGCACCGATCGTATGCCTGCAAAATTAAACTTCATACTAACAGCTGTTGAGTAAAACTCGTTGTGAAGTGGAGTCAAACGACACCCACTTTTACTTCCAGAGTCGATTGTCTGTTAATTGTCTGCGGATATATTGTTACAGGTGGAACTGATAGGATTAGTGATGCCGTCGAGACTACACGATAAATTTTTTGGATCGATCATCACTGTCTGAAAAAACATCAAAAGTTTTGGAATCGTTGGAATCTCGAAAGATATTGGATCGGTGCATCTCCTCACGATTTTTTGAGCACTTATTTTCTCTGGGTCTCAACTTTTGCGGTTTTTTCTGTTTTTATATCGCCGATATATCGTTACGATAAAAAAACGAAAAAGTCGAGACTCAGGCAAAATAAGTCCTCCCGATCTATCCAAAAAATTTATCGTGTAATCTCGACGGCATCACTACATAGAATCATTCAATTGGATCCAGTATGATTTTACACGTTACCGTCCATTTTTATTTCTATTTTTAGAGTCTTCTAGTAGGTGAATTATAAATTTGAACATAAATTTCATAAGAGCCCGTGTATAAGGACAAATTAGTTTATTCATTTCTGCCGAGACTTTTGCGATTAATTTTTTTAATGTTAGAAAAGTTAGTTTTATATGTTCTGCTGTCAGCCGAAAAAATTACAGAATTTTCCTTGACCATGAAAAAAAAACACATTTACCGACAATTAAGTCTGTAAAAGTCTCAAATTGAGACCTTCGAAAATGTCAAATTAAGACCTTCCGAAGTGTCAAATTGAGATTTTCAGAAGCTTTAAATTGAGATTTCCAAGACTTAAATTAAGACTTTATAACTTTCAACTCAAAGTTGTCAGGCTTCAAATTAAGAATTTTGAAAAATTTATTTCCAGACCTGTAAAATTTTAAAATAAGGTGTTATTTTTTGGTCGTTTAGAGCACAATATTTTTCTCATGAAAACCTTAGAAAAAATGATTGAAATCGAGTGGAATTCCCGCGACGTAAATAGTTCGTAATAGTTCCCAGCAAACCAGAAGTTTTTTCTCTTTGTCAATTATCCCGAGATTAGTCACCATTGAAAATGCCATGTTCATTGTTTTTCTTCAATTCCCATTGACTGGCTGACCGGAATAATAAAAAAACGATTTTTGAGATAGCGAAAATATGATTTTTAGGCTCAAACATTAATTGTTTATGAATGATTTTTGAAAAATAGTTGTAATATTCGAAAATTTTTATTATTCAATAATTTGATAAATCTTTCTGTAGAAAGTAGCTACTAGTCTAGACTAGACTATCTAATTTATTTTCAGATTTTTTGAATTCTTCGTAAAGATTCAAAATGAAGAATAAAATTTACTACTTCATTTAAATCAAATTTACAACTTCGTTTAAATTACAAAATTCCCACAAAATGTTCAAAAATCTAGTGTCAAATGGAAGTCATGATGTTCAACTAGGGGAAGCGTTTCCTGTACTGGTAATACTGCTCATCTACTTGTGTCTCAAACCACAAGCATTTTCTACACTTTTTCTTTTTCAATACCGATGATCTAATGTCAGAAAGTCTTTAGCACAAACATTTGACACTTAACCATTTCGATGGAAAAAATTATTCTTTGACATTTTGATGGAAAAAATTATTCTTTGACATTTTGAGGTCCAGTGTAAAATCAAGTGTAAATAGATGAGTATATAAGAGATTTTACTAGAGAGCGAGAGATATATTTCATGTGTTTGGAGTGAAAAGTCGATTTTATTCACTCACTCTAGTTGTTTTACGCCGAAGAATTTTTAGATGTGATAATCGTTGGATGCAAGTCAGCTATACAATCTACTGAACGAAGATTTCAGCTTCGGGAGTACGAATTCCACGAATTTAACGCTCAAGTGGTCGCACAGTGAGAGAATCGCCGCCGCTTTTGAATTTTTTTTTTTGACACGAAAACTTCGTCAGTGAAAAACTCATAAAAATTTGTATTTCTTCTTTCAAATGTATTGAACACACTGACAGTTTTTTCTGGTCCAGACTTGCACCAATGAATCACGGAAAAAAAACTTGCAGTGAGTGTAAAATATATTTGAATGAAGTATATTTTATACTCAATTCAAGTGTATTTTTTTCCGTGATATTATTAAAATCTTTTGAAAACTCGGCTCGATGAAAATGGCCGTGTTTAACCGCAAAATTTCAAAATTTTGCACCTAACGAGATTGAATTTTTGTTTTATCTGACGACTGTTTCTCTAGTATATCCTCATCTCCTATTCGTTGAAGGTTTAAAATTATTCACAAACGAAGAATGAATCATTTTTTCCAACAATTTTTTTTTTCATGAAATTGTACAATCCACGGGGCGGGGATTCTCTAACCATACGACCAACTCCGGTGAAGAGCTGCGACCACTTAAGGAGTAATAGAAAGCGGCTAATTTGCCAAATTTTTGAACAAATTTCCTGCCGGAAGTTATCGATATTTTTACAAATCGAAGCACATCAATTTCCAGGAGGCGATAATAACCATCAATGTGCTTTTGGTTCGAAAAATTTGATTGAAAATTTCGAGGAAACGGTCTTCTGTTATTTTATAATGGTTAATTGATCCGGAAGTCCTTACTCATACGTCTCACGTAAATATGTTTCAGATATTAGATTTTTTTTTCACAGTGTACCCTTATTCCAGGTAGTTCGACTTCGATGCAATACAAAATTTGGGATTCAAAATTTTTTATTACCAATTGTCGTGTCACGGTAATTCTCGCAAACTCCACAAAATGCTCATTACTTCAGCCATAATTTTATCTTGATAAAATAACTTTACCAGCTTGAACAGCAATATGTTCGCCTGCGATATCCTTTCTAATCGACGCTAGAAAATACCTAAACCAGATTTCCATGTGAAATTACCCTCCCCAAGTTTTCCAACGGTCGCTGAGAACTATGTGAAATCCAATAAAACAGACGTAAACTCATCTGAGTATCTCGCATATGTCAATCAACCCATCGATAGGTCATTCCCCCTTCGTAATCCCTGATATTACTTCCAATAAAAACGATTGCCGTACAAAAATTCGACAACAACAAAAAATCCAGGAGACCTTAGACTAATGATTTAATAACATCCTTCTCCTCATTTCCATATTTTGTCTTACTCCGGTTCCCGGTCGCCTTTTGACTCTTGAGAAATCGAGGATGCAACAATCACCAATTTCAGATGTCAATTTGTCGATCTAACTTCGCAGTGAAATGGACAAGTCGTGTGAACGTCATGAAACCAACGAGATTTGTTACACGTAACCAGTCATTAGGAGATTCGAAGATCGGTTATTAATCGATTATCGGTGGAACGTAATGACTGATTGCGCTAGATGATGAACTCGTCGCTTTTGATCCTGCGAAAATGTTATTTCCTCATCGCCTCTGAAGCGATCCCAACAAAAGACCTGGGAGCTGAAAACATTCACCTTTGATTGAATTTTCTGCCTCCGGAGGTGCACTGAGAGAAAAATCTGAAGTTCGATTTACAATAAGAAAATAGTTGAGGCAGTTTTGGTGAACGATACGATTTTTTTGTATGCGGCACATAACATTATAGTAATTTCACAAGCGTAATTTTTGCAAATCAAAATGCAGTTAAACTAACCAAAGTTCAAAAGTAACCACGACAAATCTATCGTGAGTAGAACTATAAAATAGTTGCAATGACTACATTTCATTGTAGTAATTACTTATAATTTGATGGTGATGGAATATAGTCAGAAGAATCATATTTTTCTCTCAGTGTGTTGAAATATATAATAGAAATAACGAATTTTTCCTTCCTCCAATCATTTCCCCCGTTTGACCGTTATCATCATTTGACCCTTAAGGTCTTCTGTGCAAAACTCCCCTCTTTACAAGCTCCCCCCCCCCCGTTATCGCTGTCGCCCTTTTTGTAAAATTCCCTCTCAAAAATAAAAAAAAATTTCTAGACTTTAGAAAATATTTTTTCTAAAATTAAGGATGTTCTACACCCTTTCTGCCAAACCTCACGTTGTTTTAATTTTTCTAGCAAACTTATGATGGAATTGACGTGAAAAAATATAACGTTTTTGCGTTTTGTCATTATTTAATGACTGACGAAATTTTAAGGTGGTGCGAACATTTTTCTGCGTTTTCTTTAAACTTTTAAAAAGAATCACAAAACTGTAGAAAAAACGCATGAAAATTATCGCACCACTAGGCAACTTCGTGAGCCATTAAAGAATGACAAACCACAAAATCGTTATATTTTTTCACGTCACTCCCATCGATAATTTGCCAGAAAAATGAAAACAACGTCAATTTTGGCTAAAGGGTGTCGAACATCCTTAAGTATATTTTGGCTTAAAGATAATCCCAATTTTGATCATTAATTTTAAACGATTCTTTTGTAAAACTTAGAAAAAAATTTCTAGATTTTCGAAACCTGAAGATTAGCAACCACGGTTTCTAAAATTTAGAAACCTTTTTCTGAAGCTAATCCACTTTTTTTCTTATGGAATGTGATTCCCCTTCTGTTATCATTTTTTTTTGTTCCTTTTGTTTCCTTATTTTCAATTTCTTTTTCCAGCCTGAGATAAATGATTACCAATATACGAAATGATATCCATCTCTACTGAAGAGAAGATATTAAGTCAAACAATTTCCTGTCTTTTGATTTTTTATTGAATAAATTGAAATTGGAACGAGGATGGAACAAAGCTCAATGGAACATTGATGTCTATGCTTGAATCAATTTTGGATTCGACAATAGAATAAAGTTTCATTCCGTCCTGGATCTTCTAGCCTTGAAGAACAAGATTGTTTCAACTTTGGAATAAGGCTTGAAGGAACATGGATGGCTCCAGCTTGGACCAATGTATCGTTCAACGATGGAAACAAGCTTGATTACACTCTGGGTCACTCAGTCTCGCCATTCCATTCTGGACCAGCCTTGTTTCCATTGTCAAGGTGGACGTTTCTCACGTCGGCTGAACGCTCCAGAGAAAAACATAGAGAAATGTCGCCACTCCATACGAAATGTTTCCATTCATGCGGCAGTGGGTCGTATAGGGTCAAACCTATAGATATCGTGTAGAAATAATTTGTATAAAAAATATCCGTATAGAAATATCCGAATATTATATACAAAAATCCTAGAGAAATTCTATACTCAATCCGTATAAAAAATATCTATACGATGTTTTCGTACGTGCTATAATCATTCGACCTTTTATAAAAGCCTCTGACCCTTAAAAGTAGTTATGCTATTACCCCTATTTGATCCTTATGACCCTCGTGATCCTTGTGAGTGTTTGGACCGTTGGATTATTCACAAAGAAAGAACCTAAACGTAAATGACGCTCAAAATCGTCGTAAATTACGATTACATAAACATAATTTACGATTTCGTAGCCGTAAATTACGCTCAAAGATGCCGTAAATTAGGATGATTTTTTTTCATATTTTACATTTAATATAATTAAAGTAGATATAAATAATTGAATCAACATTCCAATTTCTCGAAAAAAGAGAGACAAACTAATTGCATTTCATGAAAAAAATCGTTGTTCATGAGTTTGAATTAATTATTAATTGATTAAAAATTAGATGGTATGCATCTGCTGTTGTTGGAAAACTTTCTTCTCTCAGGCTGAGAACGAAATTATTCATCAGATTTCACGATTTTTAAAATTGACAAGAGAATATTTTCTTGCATCAAGTAAATCTTCTTTGCCATAAGTAGTTTTTCTCTCAGTGTACGAGCCGATACTATACAAGTCCTCAAGCACATTGACCAACATTCCATAATTGCGCTAAAGAGTTATCGAGCTAAAGGCTTATCGAGCCTTTTGTGTCTCTGATTATAAACGATTTACAATTATTATAATTGCTGGGTAATTAGCGCTCATGACTCAGTCCAATCGTTCAGTTTGCGCTCCCTATTGTTAACCTCCACTCAGTTGAGAAATAATGAAACAGTTTGGGTTTATGTATCATATCGAAGTAATTATGCAATTACCACCCGCTAACGAGGGGCTTCAAGCGAAATTATGAAAATGTCTTTTTCATGGCGAATGGTTTCAGCTCCGAGAAAGGTTTTTTGACTATTTGCCCTCAAGTCACTTATCCTCAAGATAATTGCATAATTAAAAAAGATGTTATGTTACATTTCATCGGTTTCGTCACTCGACAGAATTGCTCCTGTTATTTCTTCATCATCATCTTCATTAACACCTCCTTGTAAAAAATGCTGGAGTGATTGGAACCTGTTCACAGTTGTGGCTCCGCCGACTCAGTCTTCAAGGTTTCGGGAATTGTAACATTTTTTTATTTCCAAGTATAGCTGGTGACCGGATTTTTTTCCCCCGGAAAAAATTCCCCGGAAAAAGTTTCCCCGGAAAATTTTTCCCGTGGAAAAAAATCCCTCGCCTAAATATTTCCGCAGAATATTTTCCCCCGAAAAATTTCCCTGAATTTTTTCCCCGAATAACTTTTCCTTGGTATTGAATTAAGTCAATACCAAAACCAAAAAAAATGGAAAAAATTAGAAAAACAAACTCAAAGTTAAATAATATCACACTTTTTTAATTTTATGGTTAATGTTGAATTTATGATTGAAAAAGTTGTATTGAATAGAGATTGTTTTCTGTGTGTCAGACAATTTTTTGAAGAATGATTGATGGCGAATATTATTTCATTAATAAATTCGGATATGGTTAAATGAGGATGATTTTTGGATTTTATGTGATTGAGTTGTGGTTCATCGATTATGGAGGAAAATTGAATTGAAAAATTTGATTTTTTTTGTCATGTGTTTTTGCCGATTGAGAGATATAATAAATTGAGTTGATATTGGTAATGTGTGTATGTGTAATCGTCATTTGACCCATAAGGAGAATTAATTCCGGGAATTTATTTCCGAGGAAATTTTTCCCGGGGGGATTTTTTTCCGGGGAATTTTCTTCGGGGAATTTTTTCGGGGGGGGAAAAAATCCGGGAACCGTGTAGCTTTGTAATTTTTCAAATTCAAGTTTCCGGTTTTTTGTGTTATATCGACCCAGTACGATCCAAAAAGTGTAAGAATAGTAATAATGATGCCATTCAAAGTCCAAAACCTGACACAACTGTTTAAGAATAAATCTCATTTACTTTAGTAAAGCAAAATAAACAATGAATTATATAAAATAGAAAAATGATGATCTTCAAAATGACAATTGGGAAGCGTATTGCTAATTTATTAGCAAAAATAACTCTACCGTATGAAGCCAAGAGCGATTTCCCAATTATTTTGGATCAGGGTCAGATGAACGCGTGAAACGGAGTGTTGTGATTGGCCTTATTTCGGTCCCAATTTTACTCCACTTCAGGTTATCGGACATATCCCTTTGGGGTGGATTACAACTTTCACGTGCATTCAATTGTCAAGGACGTCTGGGGCACACCCGGATTTTCCCTGGTTCTCTTGAAGGTTTTCAAGGGATCCAAATTAATTTTTTACCGTTGAAAGGTCTCAGCTGATTAATAAGTGATTATAATTCAGTTGTATCGGTTTTGTACTTGCTGACAACTGGAACTTTCGCCATGGATTGCTCAATGCAGCTAGAATCACACGGTGGAGTTTCGTTAGTTGTCACTAATGAGTTTCGGTTTCTTTCAATTATTTAGGAGTCATTTCGAAATTTTGGAAAGCTTCAGTGTTGAATCGAATGCTAAGATCACACCAATTCATCACAATAAGCCATAATAAATTTTTTCTCCTTTAGCGACTAGGGGAGATTGGGGCAAAGCAGCTGTCAAAGCTTCTATCATACTTATATTGCTTTTTAGTAATCACTATTCACATTCTGAAATTATCAATTCGTGTCTCCAGTGTATGACAGTTGGGGGTCCAGTGGAGTGGTGTCCAAAAAATTTAAAATAATTATAAATGTTGTTTCTTTGTTTTTCACATTCGAATCTCCAAAAAACGATAGAAAAACTCTGAAATCGGTAGGGTTTTAATTAAAATACCCAATATAGTGGTTTATCCCGGCGTTTGAAAGAATTGAACAAATTTCCAGAGTTCTTCCATATCCGAAAAATTTTTCCTTCGTACTACTCGAGTTTTTTGAGTTGTTTTTGACTTTTTATTGATCCTTGATAGACCCCTCGTCAACCCCTTGAATTTCCCAATTTTTGCCTTTTTTTTATGTACCCCACTATGCCCCGGCCACCCCGTTTTGCCCCGGTCTCTTCTATACAGTAAACAATTCGGTGTTGATTCTGATACCAAATTAGTTTTCTGGAAAGCTCGTACCGATCTCGGCGTGGCTAGCGGTATTAAAATTTTGGTGTGAACAATAAATTCGGTTAGAGATGTGCAATATTGTTACTTTTATGTCCCGAAAGTAGTCGTCACAATATGAGAAAGTATTTGTTCCTCAACACTCGTTACTCGTAACTTTTTTGTTATCGATGATTGAAATAAAAAATAAGAGTTAAATAATGAGAAGAATCAAATGAGATAAAGTGGCGGGGTGAAATGCGGATAATGAAATCATAAGTTAATATTTTCTTTAATAACATATTTTCAAAGAAACATTTTATATCGGTTGGAGAATTTTCTGTCACATCTTTTCGAGCTTTTAGAGGATGAACTGGGAGTTTGCATTGAGGAACATCATCATTTACAAAAAATACCGAATACTTTGTATCTATAACTTCGGTGTTAACGTTAACACTGAGGAGTCGTAGTGAGTAACACTGCATGGAGTGAATTTTTTCTCCAAATTCGCCTCACAACAACGCCTAATAAAACAAACTATACTATACTATAGGGTCTATTCGGTCTCACCAAATGTTCATTCGTTAATAGTCAACAAATGCATATTTGAGAATTCTTGTTTGACTCGATTCTATGAAGCTGAAACTAGCCACAGCAGAAGATTTCTCTTAGACGAATCTAGGAGTGTACAAATGTTTTACATGGAAAAAAATACTTGAATTGAGTATAAAATATACTTGAATCAAGTATATTTTATACGCGAATCCAGTATATTGTATACTTGATTCAAGAATATTATTTTTGATTTGAGTATATTATATACTTGATTCAAGTATATTTTTTTCCGTGATATTTAAGTCATGTACATACTCTTTCGCACTTGAAAAACATTTGTACATATGATTATTTGACTCTCCTACACTTAAAGTAGCTCTACCCTTCGGCGGGGTTACGTTGCACTTTTGGATATTTTCAGTTTTCGCATTTGTCAACTAAATTGCATGGGAAAAATTTGAAAAAATTCATACCCAGTTAGTTTTATCTAAATTAAATTTCACAAAATATTAATATTTTCTCAACCATTTCCTTCTTATAAATAATTTTTTAGAAAAATTCTAGTGCTAGCACGGGAAAAGAGGCGCAAAGTGACAGCCAGGAAAAAATTCCAGTGCCGGCACTAGAAATTTTATTGAGGAAAACGTGAATTTTTCTTCGTATTTCTGTGAAAATTTCACAGAAATCCCCAGAAATTTTACCAGAAATACCAAGAAATTTTACGTTAACAGCACTAGAATTTTTCACAGCCGGTGGATTGTGATTTTTTCCAAAATTCGTACTAGAATTTTTCTAGAAAATTTCTCTCCGTGTGTTTGCAAAACAGTGCATCACTTTTTATAAGGTGTCAAACAAATTCTTGATTTTTTCACATCTAATGAAGAAAAAATTCAGATTTTAATCTTTGATTACAATGGAAATGTTGATTTTCGCATATGACACCGGGTTAAATCCTGATGTTTAAACATTTCCTCTAGAAAAACCAAAACGATAGTTGAATTGAGAAAAAAATTAGGATTTCGAATCTAATCGAGTCTTGTGGAAGTTTTTTGCAGTTTTCAATAATCTTTGAATTTATCGTAAGGGTAGAGCTACTTTAAATATCCCCTTAATTGAATTTTCCGCTGACGAATATCCTGCCAGTTTCAGCTTCATCTCGATTCTGACTTTTCAAGTGCACCATTTGTTAACTATTAACGGATATCTATTTACTCACATTCAACTCTACCATTCATTAATAGTTAACGAATCTCGTTTAAAATAAATGCATCATCCTATCAGTGTAAAATTTCGTTATGCAACTGAGAAAGACATAAATATACAAAAAATCCAAAGAATTGATTAGGGAACGTCCTCCATGCATATCCCATATTTTATTCCTGACATTAAAATTTCCAGTTTGGATACACCTCCTGGCAATTACTCATTATCCTGATCTTTTCAGGTCGATGTTTCGCCCTCGACGACGATCAGACCACGAGGTGGCTCTCGCTTCAGTCCGAAGGTCGAGGAAACACCCGAGACGTCCCCGCAGCCTTTCTCCTCTCAATCGAGGTCGAGTCGTCGAGGGAGGCCCCCAGTTACCTCACCGTCAGGAAGAGCAGCTGACAAGAAGACTGAAACAACCACCCTGAGAAGTAGGCGTGACCGTGATCGTAATAACGAGGTGAGCAGAAATGCAAAGGTGATCACGGAAACACCGAATTCCCCGAGGGGAAGGGAGGTCTCAGGGTCAGCGAGTGTGAGGAGACATTCACCAGCTAGGGGACAGGTGTCGGAACATGAGGCTGATCTGGCTAGAGCAGCGAGTAGTGATAGGAGGTATTTACCGGAAGGTAGAGAGAGGAGAGGAAGAAAGCTTGGTCACGAAGTACCGCTGGAGCTGCCGAAGGAGAGTCCTAAGGTGGTGAGTAGAAGGCAACGAGGAAGAACCAGCGGTGAAGAGACCACTTCTACCACGACAACAACTGCTAAGCCCAGACCTACAGGAAGAAGTCGGACTAGAGATTCCAGTGAATCCAAGCGATCTTCTCCTAGAAGAATCACTGAACGAAGCACAGAAAGACGCACAGCTGATAAGGACAGATCAACGCCTAGAACCTTAGGAAGACGAATCACCGAGCGCAGCACTCGAAGGCATGATCCATCACCTCCGAATGCCGATCAGGTGCCAGTGGGAACTACCTCAACAGTGAAAAGCACCACTCTCTTCACATCGAGGAAAAGTTCTCTGGAAACTGCAGAGTATGCAGAATACACTCGAAGATTTCCGTCAAAGTATTCAGTCTTTACACCCGGAGAATTTGAAAGTTTTGATCCACTCAAAGATGTTCAAACTGAAATCAACTCTAGGAAATCCAATGCCGTAACTCTTTCTCCCAAGCTTCGCAGTCACGGAGGAAGATCTGAACCGACTTCCAAAAAAACGCAAAATTCAATTGAAGCTGATTCTTCCACCAAGTCTTCACCTAGAGCCAAGGCCGAAAAGAAAACTGCATCATCAGAGAAGATCTCTCGTTTCAGAGCTAGATCAGAAACTCCAAAACCTCGACCCGCTAAAATTGAGATAAACACATTGAAGCCGAAGGTATCCGTCAAGATTGATAAATTAAGATCATCGAAAGAGGATTTCCTACCTCGCGGTAAAGCCCCGGGGGAGATCGATAAACTGCGATCATCGAGACAAGAGATTACCCTAGAAACGACAACTGAGTCTCTTGAGACGACGCCTGCAGTGACAACACTTCTATCAGACCCCGTGGATACAACACCTTCTTTCTTTGCTTCAGAGTCGTTTCTTGCATCGACACAAGTGTCACCAATCGCCCTTCCCACTTCAATCTCTTCATCTTCTTCGAGTGGAGAAGAAAAAGAGAGTGTCAATAAACGAAGACAGGCGCCAGTGACTTCAAACCCTTCGAACAGGCCATCGCAGCCTCCTCCACCGAAAGAAGATTACTTCAATCGTGGATTGGGATTCCGAGGGAGGAAGCCTCACGGAGCGTCAGCTCCAGGGGCACCCCAGGGGAATCCCACTAGTGGAAACCCAGGGTGGACCCTCAAGAGACGACCTCATAACTATGCAGATGGTAACCAAACAGGAGGAACGACGCCATCAGTAGCCACCAACGAAATTCCTTCTCCTGGCCCTCGTAGGCAGGTAGCTTCGGTGGTATTCAAGATAGATAGAGAGATTACGTCTGACGATAATTATCCTCCAGAGTTCAAGGCCAAATTGGCTACACTGGTGAGTTGATGGCATATTAGGGGTCATTCAAATATTACGTCACACGTTTTCTGGAGCCCATTCCCACATTCTCATCTGGCGGACTCCCCGATTCAGAATTGATTCATCGTCGAGCTAGAACCCGATCGGTTCATTATGTCGATAACCATTCGATTATTGGTCGATCGGTTGGTTATCTACCAATAATCGAATAATCGAATGAGTATCGAGGTACTAAACCGGTCGGACTTATGAATAGATAGATCCGTCGGGGTAGTCCCCAGAGATAAATATAGTTAACGGGCAAAATTCATTCATTTCACATCTGGTATTCAACAGCATCTTTAAAATGGTTCGGTGGTAATTGGTACAACCTTAGAATCCGAATATCTTCAAAGCTCGTATGTACTACTTTAGTGCAAAACCAAAGTCGTGGAGTCTTGAGTGCACCATTCTTGTGGTCCTTTTTTTATCATTATTTTACATCGCTTCGACCCGGTTAGGGTATACTGCGATGATGATCAAGACTTTAACTGGTTAGATCGCACCATTCTAGCCGGCCGGGATTTGAAGTCGGAACCTTTCGCATGTGAGGCAACGAACTTACCCACTGTGCCAAGCCACCGGGGTAGTTTGTGGTTCTTTCTTATTATATCTATCGATTCAAAAAGCTATCTGTCGATTTTCGGCTTGATTCAAGTCAATTTTGAATGAAACCCAAAAATCGACGTAAATCAAACCGAAAAATCGACTTGAATTAAATAGAACAATCGACTTGAATCAATAGAAAAATCGACTTGAATCAAATTGAAGAAACAACTTGAATCAAGTCGCAAAATTGACTTGGATCAAACTGAAAAATCGACTTAAATCAAATAGAACAATCGATTCGAATCAAGCCGTAAAATTGACTTGAATCAAACAAAACAATCGACTTAAATCAAACAGAAAAATCGACTTGAATCAAGCCGAAAAATTAACTTGAATCAAATAGAAAAATCGACCTGAATCAGACCGATGTGCCGGTTTGCATCCGACTCAGACTTGATTCATTCCGACGATCCACCATGAAATAAGTCGATTCCGATTTTTCGATTTGATTCAGGACGATTTTTTTAGGTGGAATTCCGAAAAATATCCAGGAGTATAGCAATGGACGGGTAGTTACTTAATCGAATCAATGCTTTGCGCGTATTAGGCATGTTGTAATCACACGCAGGAGTTGCCGGTAGCTTCGAGATTGACTCATCTGCGTAATTGGGGCTAGTTTAATCTTCGTGATTGCTGATTCAACCGGAGAATTATTAAATTACTCTCTTCCATTAATAATTAGATTATTATTATTAAATTTACAAGGAATTAGTTTCTCCCATTCCTTTCCAGAATCGCTCCGATCAGAATGCTCCAGGAGGTGGGTCTAGGATTACTGAAGTGAGTACATTTCAATAACTAACTTTATTCATAATCAATAATAATTCACATAGAATAATACTCCGCATGGATAATACAACAAGACTCTTCTTCTTCAACTTAGATCAATAATCAAAAAATTAATCTTAACTACGTTTTTGACGCTTCAGTGCCTCTACCTAAGAATAGTTACGATGAAAAGTTACAAAACGGGGACAAATTAGTAGAAATTAGTTGGATAACGCATTAAGACGCTATTTATTCTCCCGACCCGTATATAGGACATAATGATGACTGTTATCCGACACTCACGCTCGGTCGACCAAAAAGTTATCGACAGTGCATTCCCGGAAAATGATCAATTTCCGGAGACAGTTTCCCCATTTCCGGTAGTGACGACTCCGTTAGGGGATCCGGAGGAGGCGCTCGACGTAAGGAATTATTCTTGCTGCTCGGGATGATTTTTTTTTCGGGCTGCGTATTTTGAATGTGGAGTTTCCAATTGAGACTGGGCAATAATTGTCGCTTGGGAGAAATTGCAATTAATTTTTTTTCCTTGGGTTTTGGTGACATTTTCATTTGTTTTCAATTTTGGCAGGTGGACAATTTCTAACCGTTATTTTTTTTTTATTACGTTTCGTGAATTTTGAGACAGCAAAGACAATCCAGACACGAAGGGGTGAAGGGAAGAAGAATGAATTTATGGGCAGATTATTTGGATAATATTTTCGGAAAGGAGAGCTTTAGTTGAATTTATCGAAACATTTTTTCGGAAAAAGGTCCTTTGATGTACGAGAAACAAAATATACCTGAGGTGAGTTAAAATATACTTGAATCAAGTATATTTTATACTCAATTGGGGGATGGGTATTTCAATTCGAAGATGATTCTTTTGTGTCAGGCCGGGTTGTAGCAATCTCTCTGTAATATAAAGGTCAGGCACTAAGTGTCAGAATATGAGGTTGTAAATATAAGTCATATATTCTGCTTGATCACCGTTTTCAACTCTTATATGATCCTTATTGACTGACACCCACTTTTTTTACTTTTATATGCTGATCCTAATTTTTTGATTCTAATATTCGGACCCTCTTTCTTTAACCCTAACATTTTGACCATCATTCCTTCACCTTTGCCTTCATGCCCCCAGTTTTTGATTCTAATATTCCGACTCTCATTTTTTAACCTCCACAGCTTGACTCTTATATTCTCACACTTAGTGTCTGACCCTTATATTACACTTGAAAGTGCCTGGGATAACCCGGGCTGATACGAAATAATGAATCTCGAATTGAAACACCCATCCCCCATACGAGTAGTGATGCCGTCGAGACTACACGAAATTTTTTTTGGATAGATCATCACTATCTGAAAAAACATCAAAAGTTTTGGAATCGTTGCAATCTCGAAAGAAATTGGGTTGATGCATCTCGTCACGATTTTTTGAATAGTTATTTTGCCTAGGTCTCGACTTTTTCGTTTTTTCCTTTTTTTTTATATCGACGATATATCGTAACGATATATCGGCGATATAAAAACAGAAAAAAACGAAAAAGTCGAGACCCAGGCAAGATAAGTCCTCCCAAAATCGTGACGAGATGCATCGATCCCATATTTTTCGAGATGGCGACGATTTCAAAACTTTCGATGTTTTTTCTGACCGTAATGAAGAAGATTCTTCTTTTTATAGTGCATTAATTGGGTTCCGGAAAACAGAAACTTTTTTTTCTCTGTGTACCAATTCCGGAGATATTTGCGAAATGATCTGCCCGTGAATTTGAGACGACTCCCTTTACCCCTTCACAACAGCATTCCTGTGGCTTTATGTGCCTTTATATCCCTGCGATTCGCTTACATATGCTCCCATTCCTCTCCGACAACTCCCCAAATGAGAAAGGGTATAATTCGGCCAAGAGCGGAGATTCCCCAAAGGCCGTTTAATCCGTGTAGCCCCGCCTGCATTAATCATGTGGCCGTTGATCTCTTTTTCCTCAATCTCCCGGAGAAAGTACCCAAGAGGTATTACAAGTGTATGTGTGCTATCGTTTGAAGGTGGACACGAGGTGAACACGATTCGGGTCGATCGCGAGAGAGAGAGAGAGAGATAGCGAGAAAAAAAACTCACAAACCAGAAACAGAGAGTTACACAATTGGCCATTAGTCTTTACAGCATTACCGTTTTTATTTGCACTAAAAACATTCCAGAAGTGATCTGATTCAATTTAATTCACTATTAAATCCCTCTTGTACATATTTCCCGTAGTCCTGAGGGTCCAGCGAACGGTCAGATACAAACAACATTAACTATTTCAGTTTTTCTCATCGGCCATGACAATGTGGTCCTTCGTCCAGCCATTGATATCCCGGATCGGCTCATACTTCCGTACAAATTCCCCCTCTGACCTTGAGTACCCCAAATAAACCTTCCCTAAAAAAAACCCTATCATATCGCGTTGCATCGGAGACTCCTCAAGAAAACGGACACTCTACGAACAACCCAATATAAAAATCATGAAAAAATACAAATCGTTCGTTTATCCAAAACACAATGTAATCCACTTCCCGGGAAAGTTTCCCCGAGTGTTCATCGTGGAGTGAATGATGGTGAAAATAAGAACTGGATGAGAAAATAAAGAGCATGCCGCTTAAGCCTAATTTTATATCTGTGAAAATCTCATTAAAACCTAAAACGAGCCCAAAAATCACAGTTGATATGGCACTGTGACTTCGCGAGAATAAAAGTGCATGTGGCATGAACCAATAGACATTTCATTGGCTTCCGGATGCTAATAAAAACGATAAATAAGGTAAAAACATCGGAAATGCTTCGGTGTGCATGAAAGGTGACTGGATTGAGAGCTCTAGAGACGAACCGAAGACTTTTCAGGGGTCGAAGAAGCGTCCGCCGAGCGTCCCAATATCGTCCAAGTCGAGGGAGAAGTTGGCGAACGCCAGGAGGCTGATAAAACCAGAGCTCAAGAGCGAGGAGATCAGTGGAAGCGATGAGACAGCAGCACTGAATCCACCAAGGACGATCAGCAGAACAACAACCACGAAATCCCCACCTCAATCTTCGAAAGAAGTCTCCCGAGCGGGCAAACGTTTTGGAACGTCAACGACTTCAAAACCTCCGACAACAGTCCCAATATCGAAATCCTACACAAGAACGAGTAAGAGCGTTCAACGGAGTGACATCAGAGTAGTGGAAACCACGAGTATTCGTAAACTTCGTGTGGAAAAAGCCACCGAAGACAACGAATTGATCCAAACCACCCTCCCTTACTCTCCTGAAACGTCAACAGAAGCCGTAAAATCGCAGACAGTCAAGTCGTGGGTCCTCTCCCAAAGAGCGAAGAGCCCCTCCACCGAAAGATCCCCAACGACTACCAGAAGATCACGTTCTCAGAGCTCAGAAGAGTCAACAACAAGGTCGTCATCCCTGGAAACAGTGACCCATATCTTGAAGATTCCCAGATCGACCAAGAGACCTAGACACTGGAACGCTGCGTACATCGACAAGAACTGGCAGGACCCGTCGGAGAGATCCTCCGAGTCAACGGAGTCCTCGACAACGAGACGATCGTTTGCACCGTCGAGAAAACTCAACTCCTCGGAGTCCTGGAAGTCCTCCGAATCAGGACCTACAACGGGGAGACCTTTCCAGCCAATGAAGCGCCGAGAGAACCGCCCAAGAACCGCGACATATCGTCGGCATTCAGAGGGGGTTGTAAGGTCAGCAACAACAGGTGCACCAGCGGAAAGTGTCGCGATAACTCCGAAGCTTCCGAAATTCCACTCTTCCGTGAGGTCTTCAAACTCTTCGGAGCGGTCGGCAAGACAGGAACCCGCGGTGAGCCTCGCGGCGTCCAACGGAACTGTCTCCAGCGACGGCAACTCAACGGGTATTTCCCTGACTAACCGAGGCAGCAGTGGTACCGCTCCCGGTTCTGATTCAAACATCTTCAATCCCGCGAAAACTACGTACTTGATAAGCTCTAATGCCACTTTACTGGAGCAACTGCGGAGCACCGTTGCCCCGCTATTGACAGCGCTAGGCAACAGGACTCCCATTTTCTCGGCTGCCTACAGCACTGTCGACCCTGGAGTGAGTTAATTAGAGTGGAATTCAAACTGTCGCTGAATTTTCGGCCGATTGCATCTCGAAATGATTAATATCGCAATTTTTTTTATAGAATTCAACGCGGGTGACACCGAGTGGCTCTCCTGCAAGATTCAGCGCCAGATATCGGGGTGCTGAGTTGTTCGTGAGAAAACCGAGTGGCCTTGATTCATCAGGACCCACTACACCACTCACGTCAACTAAGGTAGGATTTATGATGCATTCGCGTTCTTAAATCTTCATTTTTGCAGTTTTTTCGGCAGTTCTCACAGCACTTTCTGGCATGTTCATCTTTTTTTTATTTTTTTTCATTCTTCTGTTTTTTTCTATTGAGTTTTGTGAGAATCCGGGATTATGGATTTTTGAAATTATTTTGCTGTTGTAAATGAATTTTATATGAGGTATTGCATGCCAAGTGATCATCGGCTGACCCTCACCCTCTTGGAAATCAATCTCGATTTTTTCTATGATTGGGGGATAGAAACACTATCTCTCAATTTTTTTCAGGTTTTTTCGATAGCCCATTACGGAGATATGATTTTTTTTTGTTTTTTATTTTTTTTCCATAACTCGTGTTCTATTCAGCCGATTTTAATTAATAACGCTTATCTATAAGAAAATGGGTGATTTTTTTTTCAATTCCTAGATTTTCATAATCCCGAATTTACAAAAAAAAAAAAAAATTTGAAAAACTTGAATTCGCAAAGTTATGCCACCTTTAATTTTTCTCCTCTTTTTTACAGTAACTCTTATAATCGAAATAAGTATTTTGAGCCGTCATACAAAATGGGTTTCGCCCTGGATCTATTTTATTTTTAATTTTTTCTTCTCGAAATTCCGCGAATTCGGTCAAAACACCTCAAAATGACTTCGATTATGTATCGAAAAAATATGTACCATATAAGTATACATTTAACTTCACTTCATACTGTTTATAATCAAAGTCAATCAACGCAATTTTGGAGTATTGTGACCAAATTTGTGAAATTTCGTGAAGAGAAAATTGCAAATAAAATAGATTTAGCACGAAAGCCAACTTGTATGATGGCTCAAAATACTTGTTTTGATTACAAAACTTACTGAAAAAAGACGAGAAAAATAAAACGTGACATAATTTTAAAAATTCAAGTTTTTTAACTTCTTTTTTGGAAATTCGATATTACGAGCATCTAGGGGTTGAAAAAAAAATTACTCAAAATATTCTTATAGATGGTAGAAAATCGAAAACTTTGACGTATCATAAATCAAAATCGGATGAGTAGAACTATAGTTATTGAAAAAAAAAAAAGAGAAAAATCATATCTCTGAAAAATATTGTATTTTATCAATCTTGTATATATAAACTTGTACCATATTGTTGTCTAGTCTTCTTTGTAAATATCTATCCATATTAATAAATTTTGTTGAATCTTGAATCTTGAATACCTCTGAAATGAGCTGTCGAGAAAATCTGAAAAAAATTAAGAGATAGTTTTTCTAGCCCCCCAATCGTAAAAAAAATCGAAATCAATTTCCAAGAGGGTAAATGTCAGCCGTTGACTCATTTGACGTAAAATACCTCATATGCAATAGGCAAGAATTTAGAAGCTTGCAGATCTTGAAATTCTCGGAAATCAGTCGACAATTTCAAAACCCACGTTAACCACTATCGAGTGCCATAATCACGACTTTTATTTCAATAATGGAAACTTAAAATTTCTCACAAGGATACACGTGCACTTATTCCCACCAGGATAGAACCCACCATATGCACAAGTGAAAGTATATTCGTTTCGCTCTCGTTGAAACCGCGTTACACACACGCAGCCACCTAAGTTGTAATAATAAAAGACTGTAATAATAATGAAACAACAACATAATGTTTAAACACCAGTTTGACCCGTGAGATCTAGAGCATTAGTGGGTGGATGAAATATCGCCAATAGAGAATGACGTGGGGTCAGGAGTTATGGCGGGTGAACATTATCCACATTATTGAGATACTAACAACCCAATGATTTCGTGTTTAATAATTTTAATGATCCTGCAGGTGTAGAGCTTTTCTTTTTAACACAAAAATCCCGCAGCATGCACAGAAAAAAAAAGATTCAGTTTTTAGGGATCTTCGGCGTTACAAAATTTAGCGAAAGCCATAATCCTCAATTTTTTAATTTTTGTCACGAACTTTCAGTGATTGAATTCTTCAAGTTTAGAGTAATTCTGTACTGTTAAAAATTTTTGGCTGAAATTTTCAGTATTTTTTTTTGGAAATACTTATCAAATTACGGTAAATGTACCTATGCTCGTCGCTGTGAATGTACCTATCCTCGTTTAGATGTCGCGCGCTATCACATTTCAATCATTCTGACAGTCCCAAGAATCTGTTGAGGGGAGACCACTATGAGTTTTAAAAGTCACGAGCTACTACAATGCGATTTCTAATATACTGAAGATCGATTATACATGTTTAAAAATGTATAATTAGCGCAAAAAAAATCATTGTTTATTGTTCGCTTACCCCACAGACGCTTAAAATGTTAAAAATAGTCTAGGGCCTTCAATTTTTGAGCTAGTTTTCTTTTCAAATTTTTTGAAGAAATGTGTGCAATAACAATTACGGCTTAGTTTTTTGACATTTAACTCCTACATAGCTAATTTCGTTTTTTTTTTAAATAAAAAATTGCACCATTCATGTAAAATTGCCCGAAAAATGTTTCTGAAAGAATGGAGAATATATTTTAAATATTTTAAGGATAATTTTTCTTCCTATTTTACATGAATGGCTCAAATTTTTAAATTAAACAAAACGGAATTAGTTGTGTAGGAGTCGAATTTCAAAAATCGAATTCAGAACACATTTGTTACTGTACACATTTTTTCAAAAATTTTGAAAAAGGAAAACTTTTGTAGGTCAAAAATTGGAGGCCCTGGACTATTTTTAACATTCTAAGCGTCTGCGAGACAAATGAGCAATAAACAATTTTTTTTTGCACTAATTATTTGATTTTAGACATATATAATCGATCTTTAATGCATGAGAAATCTCACTCCAATAGTCCGCGAGTTTTAAACCTCGTGACAAACCCCCGAAAATGTCCTGATTGAAAATTCAAATGTTATGAAAAATGAATCGCAGCTGTGAATTTCTGTTTATTTATTCCTTGAAAATTAATGGAATCAGGACAATTCAGATAAATATATTCTTAAATTTTCAAACAATTGAGAATTCAAGGAAGTTGGTAGATTTACGTTTTCCTGCTGCTCAAAAATGTGGAATTTTATTGAACTTTCAGTGAGATCTAAAATTTAATGATTTTTTTCCCCTTATTAAATCGAATTCATTATTACTCAACTGGAAATTATTAGCCAATTGGTCATGAAATTTGTTTTTTTTTTCTGACAGTGTAATTAGTGGTAATAATTCTTCCAAATTAGAGATAGAGATCCCTAAAATTAGAAATAGATTTGATAGAATGAAGACTAAATTTTAAAAAATTACGGATATATCACTAAAATCTGAAAAAAATTTTTATTCTGTGTGTACGGAGAAGAAAATCAACGAAAATTGACAAGGAAAACCCAGTCAAAATTACCCAACGGTGTACAATGAAAGTTCATGGAAAATGTGATTTACCTGACTTTCTTGTACTTTTTATTTACCAACAACTCACAAATTTTACTGTTCGTTTGCGTTCGTTTGCGAAAAATTATGTTACGAAGTTGATTTCAAGTAAAAGTTTACGAAATACAATTTCAC
Organism: Diachasma alloeum; assembly: GCF_001412515.2. NCBI lineage: Eukaryota > Metazoa > Arthropoda > Insecta > Hymenoptera > Braconidae > Diachasma > Diachasma alloeum. Next base: position 793,241 of record NW_021680510.1, read on the forward strand.
TCTTCAATTACCTAGATTGTACATTTATTTTTCGTTGACTTTTTTCTTCGCGTGTAAAAATTCGGAAAAAGATCTGTTAATTGTTTGATCACTATATCGAAAATCAACAGCTCACGAAATTGAAATCATTACAGAGAAATACGAGACTAAAGTATTTCGAAGACAACTTGATGCATGGCAATTTGCCTTCGAAATATATTCGAAATTAAAAAAAAAGGGATCAAGTCCAACACGGAGAGAATATAAAATTAAACATTACAATGTGAACGTAGTAATCTAGGACCATACCGAAACAATTTTAAAATTTGATTCATCCACTGAGAGAAAAAAAGTTGTTTTTATCCGATTAACGAACATAATTTTTCCGTACTGCTTTCTCACTTTTCCCAGTCCAGGGATTGGTATTGACCTTTCTCCAAACTGGTAAAACTGAAAATCACTACGGAAAAATATCATACGAAATATACTATTTCATCACAATGTCTGCACGGAGAAAAATTTTTGATGAAAATTACCCTACCGTTCTACAAAAGTGTATCATGAGTCATCGTTTCTTCATTTCTATCCCGAAATTTAGTAAAAATTAATATATGATGATCAAATTTTATTCTACGTAAGAGGGATTTTATCCTGACGCATAATAAATTTTACCCTTTCAGTCCAGTAATTTTTATGTAGATAACAACGAAAATTCTAGAACGGTTGGTAATTTTACTAGTACAATAATTTTTACTCTACCTGCACGGTAATTTTTATTTTTATCAGGATAAAATTTCTCTAACGTAGAATAAAATTTGATAATCATATATTAATTTTTACTAAATTTCAGGATAGAAATGAAGAAACGATGACTCATGATACACTTTTATAGAACGGTA